>NW_006408879.1:198499-205616 GCF_000296735.1 Chrysochloris asiatica
AAATTGAGATGCAATCCATACCAAAGACTGTGGTCTTTGATCTTAAGTATTTTAAGTTCTCTTTGCTGTCAACAAACAAGGTTGTAATAATTTGCATATTGCAGCTTGTTAATGAGTCTTTCTCATTAACTACTTATCTCCTGTGAGTAGATACTATAATAATTTGTTGTTGCTGTTAGGTTCCAAGTGCAATTGAGATTCCAACCCATAGCAACTCTATATAAGGTTTCCAAGGAGCAGCTGGTGAGCTTGAACTGCAGACCTTATGGTTCAAACTGACTTTGCGGTCCAGGGCATTAACCTACAATACCACTTCAGTGCCTACTTATAGAAGAACCACAAAAATATAATGTATTTATAGCCATATGGGTACGGTGTTTACTGCAGTGGTAGTTCACTAGTATATTTCTTACTTTCAATGCGAGAAACCTAGATTTGACTCTTTGCCAGTGCACCCGATGTATTGCTTCCATCCATGTGTCAGTGGAGACTTGGACATTGCTATGATACTGAGCAGTTTTGAGAGGAGCTTTCAGACTAAGATGGACTAGAAATCTATTTTGAAAAATAAGCAATAAAAACCTTGTTGATCACAATGGTCCAATCTGCAAATGGGTCACCATGACTCAGGGGCTGACTTGATGGCAACCAACAACAATAACAAGTTGATGCTTTCTAGTCAGATCCAGGGAAATGACTCAGACAGACAGATGGAAGAGTCATCCTGGCTGAATAAATAGATAGCAACTTCAAGTCTTTGAGGCAAGAGAATGAAAGGTGCTAAAATAGAAACCAGGGGTGCAGTATACCTAAGGCAAAGAGAGCAAGCCAAGGTATAATACAAAAAGACGTGGCCTCATGGGAAACAGTGAAACTTTTTTTTTTTACAAAGATTACAGATTCAAGAGATTAACTTCTTCTATGACACCATGGAGGCTACAAAGAAGTGGCAGCATATATTTTTTGGGTGTGGAAAGAAAATCAGTGTCAACAGTAAATTCTATATCTGAAAAAAAAAAAAAGTTCTTCAGAAAGGCAGTTGTAATAAAGACATTATCAGAGGAATGTAAACTAAACTATCTGCTAAAAAAACTTCAAGTATAAAGGAAATGATAAAAGAAAAGCTTGGAGCATTAAGATGACAAAAGAACCATAAAAAGAATAGAAGTAAGGAAGTAATGTTATACATATTGGACTTCCTCGTGAGTTTTACAAATTATATTTGATAATTATAATGAAAAGTGTAACACCATCTGAAAACCAAGACAATGATGTAGAAAAGACAGTAAAGCAATGGAACTTAAACAGAAGTGAAGACTCCACACTTGGCTCAAGATGGTACAACGTTGGTACTTGTTGTTTTTAGGTGTTGATGAGTCGGCTCAGATCATATGAACCCCATGAACAATAGAAAGAAGTACTGTCCAGACCTGCATCAGCCTCACAATTGTTACAGTTAAGCACATTACTGCTACCACTGGGTCAATCTATCAGTCTAGAATGATGTCCTTCTCTAGGGACTGGTCTTTCCTGTACCATGTTCCAAAGTATGAGAGATGAAGTCTCGCTGCCCTGGCTTCTAAGGAGCATTCTGGATGTGCTTCTTCCAACACAGATTTGTTTGTTCTTCTGATGGTCCATGATACTTCCAAAATGCTTCTCCAACACCTTAATTCAAATGTATGAGTGTCTTGGTCTTTCTTATTCATTGTGCAATTTTCACGTACGTATGAGGCAATTGAAAATAACATGTCTTGGATCAACTGCGCATTAGTCCTCAAACTGGTATCTTTGCTCTTGAACACATTAAAGAGGTATTATGCAGCAGATTTTCTAAATACAATATGTGGTTTTATTTCTTACTGCTTCTTCCATGAGTGTTGGTACTGGTAGATTGTAATAAATCACCTAGGTAGGTTGTAAAGGAGCTCTGGTAGTACAGTGGTAACAAATTGGGCTGTTAACCTCAACGTCAGCGGTTTGAAACTGCCAGCTAGTCCATGGTAGAAAGATGAGAGTTTCTGCTCCTGTAAAGATTTATAGCCTTAGAAAACCCATACAGGGTTGCTAAGAGAACCGATTCCATGGCATATAACTACCACCAGGTAGGTTGTCATACAACTACTATGACAACTATCCTAAAAGGTACACTCAGAAAATGCTGTGATGAATCTGTGGTTGTTGTTGTTATTAAGTGCTGTCAAGTCGGTTCTGACCCATAGTGACCCTGTATAGGGTTTCTGGGAAATGGCTGGTAAGCTTGAACCACCGACATTGTGGTTCAGTCCAGTTTTCAGTCCAGTGCACTAACCCATAGCATCACAACAGGGCTCCTGTGTGAATCCTGAATGAATCTATGGTAGAACAAGTATTTTGCAGAAGGGTTTTTACTGTCATTGGAAAAACTCATGCTTTGGTTAAATGAATTAGAAATGGCTTCCTTTGTCAGTTGTGTGTCCATATGTTTTCAGATGCACAAGCAAAATATACATACTGTAACATTAATTTCTCCAAAACTAGGCAAAGACACTTTTTCTACCTGGAAAACATCAAGATTCTGAAAGAGGAATTAAACTTGTAAATTTGGATTACATTGAGGCAAAATTGCCATCTAGATACAGACAAACTACAGAGCAGGGAATATTCCTAGCTTCATGTCCTTCAGAAGAGTTCAGCACTCACTAGGATTCTGACCCTCACTTATGGATGTTTTGTGGATTCGTATTTGGTGCTATCTTTATGATAACGCATGAAAATGATTAATAAACATGAATTTATTACCAATAAAGCGTGTTTTCCAGACGGACATATTTTTCAAAAGAACTGGAAGAGGCAGTTGTAGTCGTGTCTTCCGAGTTCCTGGTTCTCTAAGAGCTCTGATCGAATGGCCGCCTGGAAAGGGGCTGAGCCCAGCGGGGGTGCTGCCCCAGGCTCCGTGGGCAAGAGGTTACAGTAGGAACTGATGACCCTCATGATGTCTGGCGACAAAGGCATTTCTGCCTTTCCTGAATCAGACAACCTTTTCAAGTGGGTGGGGACCAACCATGGAGCAGCTGGCACAGTATATGAAGACCTGAGGTACAAGCTCTCCCTGGCTATCCTTACAACATGCACACAGTGAAGTTCCTCACACCCTGGGAAGTTCCTACCACCCCAACGTGGACACGCAGGGTAACATCTGTCTAGACATCCTGAAGAACAAGAGGTCCGCCCTCTATGACGTCAGGACCCTCCTCCTCTCAATCCAGAGCCTGCTGGGAGAATCCAATATTGGTAGCCCTTTGAACACACATGCTGCCGAGCTCTGGGAAAACCCCACAGCCTTTAAGAAATACCTGCAGAAAACCTACTCAAAGCAAGTCTCCAGCCAAGAGCCCTGACCCCCATCTGTCCAGAACCTCCCTGTATTGTTTATTTTTTCCTTAGCTGGTCTGTCCGTTCCTTGATTGCTGTACACGACTCTTATCTTAAACTATGCCGTCATTTTTGTCTGTTTTTAAATGAACTCTCCTTTTGAGTCCTGGTGATGAATATATTAAATAAATACATTTTGGGCTTGCAAAAAAAAAAAAAAAAAAAGAGTTGGAAGATTTTCACTCCGGTAGTAGATTATTTTGAATGAGGGTATGTATACTAAGAGGCCATCCTTTTGTTGAAAGGGAAGAGAAAGTGTATCACTGCAGAAACTAGAGCAAAGAACAAGAATTGGGAACTCTAGAGAAACACAAAATTCCAATTAGGAACAGGGCTAAGAATTCATGCTCTTTTGGTCTACCCAAATGTTAGCATTTATTATTATTGTTGTTGTTGTTGGTAGCATTCCCCCTCCCACCCCCATTAAGCTTTTTTTGAAAAGTACATTTGCAAATATGTTTCTAAATTTAACCACTCTTCTATATAGAGACCAGATTTCCATGGTAGAATAAAAAGCAAATTAGCAATTAGTAGAAAATCTGTGTATTTTAAGTCCCTCAAATTGACTCCCCCAAGTTATTTGGTGGTGATAAGAAACAGGGAGGGTCTTGTGTTCAGTGAGATGTGCTTACACAGTGTTCAGCAAACAAGTCTGACAAATACACAGGCTTTTATTTTCATTATTAGGCTGAAAATATACACAGAAAACATTTGCCAATTCAATAACTTCCACATGCATAATTCAGTGGCATTGATTACATTCTGCATAATGAAAGCCCAGGATCACAATGGTCCAGACAGCAACTGGTCATGGGATTAGCATAGGCAGAGCAGCATTTTGTGCCATTGAGCATGGTGTGGGCAAGAGCCCAACACCAACTTAACAGCAACTAAGCAACATGAAAGGTCCATGAGAGCCCAAACTGGCATCGAATAGATCACATCTCAATTTAGAGATCATCTGAAAAACAGGTTTGATGCAATAGACACTAAAGAGTGCAGACCAGAGGAGTTGTGGGATAACATCAAGAACATCATACAGGAAGAAAGCAAAAGGCCATTACGAAGAAAAGAAAGACAGAAAAGACCAAAATGGATCAGAGAAGAGACTCTGAAACTTTCTCTCCAGTGTAGAAATGCTAAAACCAATGGAAGAAAGAAGGAGGTATAAAAGCTACATAGAAAATTTCCAGTTTGAGGACTAAGGTGCACCTGACCCAAACCATGATATTTTCAATAGCCTAATATGCATGTGAGGGTTGGACAGTGAATGAGGAAGATCATAGAAGAATTGATGCATTTGAGTTATGGTGTTGGAGGAGAATAATAAAAGTACCATGGACTGCCAAAAGAACAAACCAATCTGTGTTTGGAAGAAGTTTAGCCAGAGTGCTCCTTGGAAATCAGCATGGCCAGACTTCATTTTTCATACTTTTGTTATATTGTCAGGAGGGACCAGTCTCCAACTAAATGAATTGGCACAGTTGCAGCAGGCCTGGGCTCAAACGTAGCAACAATTGTGAGGTTGCCGCAGGACCAGGTAATGTTTCGTTCTGTGTGCATAGGGTCACCATGAGTTGGTACCAGCTTGATGGCACCTAATGACAACAACAACAAATGGTCACAGAAGTTTCTTCATAGTTGTAAGTTATAGCAGCGCGACAAAGGCCCCTTCTCTCAAGTAGCTACATTCTGCTGCTACCTTATAATAACTGACAGTATTCTTTTCACTGCACCTTATAATCCAAACACCCTACATGTGAACTTTAGAGATAATAATATTGCAGACTTTGTTTATTATAAATAAAGAAACCGAGTCTGAGACACGTGAACTGAGTCCTGCAAATAGCCGAAAGTCAGTACAAATTGTGGTTAGTTGTCATGGAACTGATACTGATCCATGGTGATGTCTGTGTGGCAGAACGAAGGCTGCCTGATCCTGCTCTACCTTAAAATTGTCGGTATGTTTGAGTTCATTGTGATGGCTATTGTACACATCCATCTCATTGATGGTTTTCCTCATTGAGCCTGTACTTTACCAACATAATGTTTATTCCAGCTATTTCTTGATGATGCGTTCAAACTAAGTGAGTTGAAACCTCACAATCCTTGTTTCTAGGGAGCATTCTGGGTATATTTCTTCTAAAATGGATCCATGAATTCTCTGAAAGACCATGGAATGTCATCATTCTTTAGTAATACTAGAGTTTAGTAGCACAAATAGTTAAGCACTAAACTACTAGCCAAAAGGTTGGGGGTTCAAACCCACCTAAAGTTACCTCAGAAGACAGGCCTGGTGATGTACTTCTAAAGGTCAGAACCATCAAAAGCCTATGAAGTAGTTCTTCTTTGCACACATGAGGTCTATATACATTGTTGTTGTTGTTGTTAGGTGCCATCAAGTTGGTACCGACTCATAGCGATCCTGTGCACAACAGAACGAAACACTGCCTGATCCTGGGCCAACCACACAATTGTTGCCATGCTTGAGCCCACTGATGCTTCCACTTTGCCAATCCATCTCGTTGGGGGACTTCCTCTTTTTCTCTGACCCTCTGCATTATCAAACATGATATCCTTCTCTTAACGACTGGTCCCTCCTGACAATATGTCCAAAGTATGAGAGATGAAGCTTAGCCATCCTGGCTTCCAAGGAGCACTCTGGCTGCACTTCTTCAAACACAGATCTGTTTGGTGGTGTGTTTTTTTGGCAGCCCATGGCGCTCTCAGTATTCTCCTCCAACACCATAGCTCAAAAGCATCAACTAAATGGCAACTGGAAATAACAACAACAGAGTGTAACACAAGGATTGTGCTGTCTTCCTTTTCAACTATCTACCATTCACATGCGTATGAGATGCATGGGTTGAGTCAGGAGAACCTAAGTTTATAAAGTGACATATTTGCTTTTGAACACTTTAAAGAAGTGGTAAAGAAACACGTTTTTTGATTTCCTAATACTGCTTCCATGCAAATAAAACAAAATCATTGACAACTTCAGTATCTTCTTCATTTATTCTGAGGTTGTTTATTGGTACAGTTGTGAGTGTTATTGCTTTCTTCACATTCAGGTATAACCCATACTGAAGGCTGTATTGTTTGATCTTCATCAGCAAATAATTTAGTGAACAAGGCTGTGCCATATGCATATCTCAGCTTATTAATGAGTCTCCACCCAATACTGATGCGATGCTGTGTTCATATAGTACAGATTCTCAGGTTGTTTGCTTAGTTGTTGTTGTTGATACTTGCCTTAAAGTTGACTCTGACCCATAACAACCTTAATCACAACAGAACAAAACACTGCACGTCCCTGCATCATCTTCACAATAGTTGTTAAGCTAGAACCCATTTCTACTGCTGCCATTTGTAGCAATCCATCTCACTGCGGATATTATTTTTCACTGATGCTCCACTTTACTTAGCATGATGTCCTTCTCCAGAGACTGGTCACTCTTGACAATATGTCCGAAGTATGAGAGATGAAGTCCCACCATCCCAGCTTCAAAGGAGTATTCTGGTTGTATTTCTTCCAACACAGATTTGTTTGTTCTTCCAGAAGTCCATGGTACTTTTGCTATTCTTCTCCTGCTGGGGACAGCATATGCAGACCCTGGGTTGATCAGTGGCAGTCCCATTAAACCACCTCTGAATATAATCAGTTTAACCCAGATGCTCTCCTTCCTCCTGAAAGTATATAGGA
>NW_006408879.1:206996-212392 GCF_000296735.1 Chrysochloris asiatica
TTCTCTGCTTTTAACCAAGATCCATCTGACATCAGCAAAGTTATCCCTTGTTTCATGTCCTCATCTGAATCTGACTTTACCCACTGAAAATTCTCTGTCAATGGACTGCTGTAGTCATATTTTAATTATCTTTGACAAAAGTTTACTTACATGTGATATTAATGACGTTACTGATGATTACAGCATTCCATTGGGTCACTTTTCTTTGCAATGGTCAAAACATGGATCTCTTCTAGTCACTTGACCAGGTGGCTGTCTTCCGATTTTTTGGCAACTTGAGTGAATGCCTCCAGTGCTGCCTCTGTTTGTTGAAATATTTCAATTTTCATTTGATTTCAATTTATATTCCATCAGTTCCCGGTGCCTTGTTTGTGCCAATGCCTTCAAAGCAACTTGAACTTCTTCCTTCAGATTCATTGTTCTTGATCATGTGCTACCTTTTGAAATGTTTGAACAGCTACTATTTCTTTTTAGTACAGTGTCTATGCTATTCCTTCCATCTTCTTTTGATGCTTGTTTCATCATTCAGTATTTTGCATATAAAAACCCCTTCAGGATTTCAAGTCAGGTTTGAATTTTTTCTCATTTCTTTTGACTTGAGAAATGCGGATTTAGTTCTTCCCTTTTGAATTTCTAATTCCAGATCATTGCACACTTCTTTATATTTGACTGTGTCTTCTCAAACTCCCCTTTGAAACTTTCTGTTCAGTTCTTGTACTTCTTCATTTCTTCCATTTGCAATCTACAGTAGAGAATAAATTTCAGAGTCTCTACAGACATCCATTTTGTCTTTTTTCTTTTTCTTGCTTTCTTAATGATCTTTTGCATTCTTCCTGTATGTTCTTGATGTCATCCCTCAACTCTTCTGGTCTTTGATCATGTGTCTAATGCAAAAAAAAAATCTGTTCTTGAGATGATCTATAGATTAAGGTGGATATGTTTATGGTCATATTTTGGCTTTCCTTTACTTGCTTTTATTTTGTTCAGCATCAGCCAGAACTTGCATGTAATCAATTGTCTGTTCCACAGTATGCCCCTGGCCTTATTTTAGCTAATGATATGGAGCTTTTCCACCATCTCTTTCCACAGATGTAGTCTATTTGATTTCTGTGTATTATACCTGGTGAGGTCCATGTGTATCATTACCTCTTATGTTATTTTAAAAAGGTATTTGCAACGAAGAAGTCTTACACAATTCTATCATGTGATCTCCAGCATTATTTTTATCACCGTGGCTATATTCTCCAACTACTGATCCTTCCTCTTTGTTTCTAACCTTTGCATTACAATCACCAGTAATTATCAATACATCTTGATTGCATGTCTAATCAATTTCAGATTGAAGAAATTGGTAGAATACTTCAGTTTCATCATCCCTGGAATTAGTAGTTGGTGCATAAATTTGAATAATAGTGGTATTAACTGGTCTTTCTTATAGGCGTATGGATATTATCTTATCACAGACAGCATTGTATTTTATGATAGATCTGGAAATGCTCTTTTTGATGATGAATGTGATGCCATTCCTCTACAATTTGTCATTTCTAGCAGAGTAAACAGGTCAGTACCAGTCCATTTTAATTGCCCGCCTGTCTTTATGAGTCTGTCTTAATTGGGAAGCTCAGCTGAAGCCTGTCTACCATGGATGACTCTACCAGCATTCAAAACACCTTGATTCACACATTGTTTACTGATTTTTAAACCACTCAGCAGCCCCTTGTTCTGTTCAAACTACTGTCTCTTTGTCTATGAGCAGGTTCTACATAAGCACAAGTAAGTATTCTAGAATACCCATTTTCTGCAATGTTATCCATAATTTGTTATGATCCACACAGCCCAATGCCTTTGTGAGTCAATTAAAAACCAGGTAAACAGCTTTCTGGTATTCTGTAACTCAACCAAGGTCCATGGGACATCTGCAATGATAGCTCTTGTTTCATGTTCTCTTCTTAATGTGCCTTAAAATTCTGGCAGTTCCTTGTCCATTTATGACTTTATTAATTATTTTTAAATAACCTTCAAGGTATTCTGATTCCCTTGATTCCTGGAGCCATGAGGATAAGCAATACTATGCAAATTCTGCTTTCCTTCCCTACTTTATTGATTTTAATTCTCCAGAATATTGGGGTGGGGCCAGGGACAACTTTCAGGTCAGCAAAACAGTGTTGCATTTGGTGCTCTTCCAGACTCCCATCCATTCCACTATCTACCACTGCCAATAGCTTGGATGAACACACATTGATGTTGAATTACTGTTAGTTTTTTAGAGGATTCTTCCTCACCCTACCATGATTGCAAGATGTAGGTAGCTTCCATGTTTTTCAAATTACCTAGGAAAGGATCCCGTCTTTGAATTAAGTGTAGCATTGCATTATCAAATCCACCACATCTGAATGTTCTTATAAATAAATATAGCTTCTTAAGTCATTTTCTTTAATTTAAAAATATTTCCATTATCAGGTGTCCTCAGTATTGCTGTTGTTGAGTATGGGGTTTCAGGAAGGGGCTGGTGACTTTGAATAGTCAGCCTTGCAGTTAGCTGTCCGGTGATCATCCTACAGCACAACACCAGGAACTCATCCATCTATCATTAAATATCAACAAATAACACAAACAAGAATATATATACTGATATTACCTTTTATATGATAAAGACAATCATATTGGATTTCTTAAGATAAGCAAGAAGTAGTTTATTTTGAATTGCTGGGTCTGTGCAGTATCATTAGTTCCAGATATTTTGTGAAATTGTCAGGTGACAACAGTATGTGGTTATTATTAAAACAGACTCTAAACAAGAATTGATGATAATAACTGTGTCAATATTTACCAAGACAGCTGCAACTGGCTAACTCAAATTGTTAAGTTGCCATGATGATGTGGTCATGGTTGTGGGATCACCCATGTGTGGAACAGTGTGCGTCACTTTTCTCTGATGTCATAGATTATACCATCACTCCTCTTCCTCCCACAATCTTTTATTCAAAGACATATTGGGTGATGATAGAATCTGGCTGGATCAGTACAAACCATCTGTGAGTCATGCCTTCTTATGCCTGTCTTTACACAGACCAGTCTTTTTGTCAGCTGAGTTTTGAATCATCCTACAATTCTGAATAGGATGCATCAAAGTGCACTGATGGTTGTAGGAACTTCATCAGTACAAACACAAACACCAGTACAAGCAAACATTTAAATCAAATTAATATTAAAAAAAAAAGTTTGTGACTTTATTCAAAGAAGGCTTTCATTACATATTTGTTGAATCGATGTTGTTTCTCTAAATATGTACGTTGTTGCAGGGTTTGAATTGCAACCTTGTTGTTCAAAGTCCAGTGTTGATCCTACAGTTCCACAAATATATATACTTAGAATGAATTAATTATTTCTTCTTTGAAGGGTAACTTCATAATACCCACTGAGTGTTAACTTCATTAGAGTGAAAAAGAGAATGTTTTACAACAAAAAGATGGAACAATAATCTAATTTGTAAGTTAGCATAACTGATGTGCTTACCAATGTTTCCATAAGGATGATATGCAGAATATTCTATTTGAATTCTGCTTTAAGGATTTTTGTGGGTTAGTGTTTCTGGTGAGTCCTGGTGTGGTGCTGTAGGATAAGCACTGAACCAAAAGGTCAATTTGAATCACAAGATTGGCAGTTCAAACTCAACAGCCAATCCTTGGAAACCCTATGCAGGATCACTATGAATTGGAACAGACTTGGTGGCAATTAGCAAGAACAATAACAGTGTATCTGTCATGCAAAGAAAATAGTGAATATTGAGTTAGATTTTTTATCTAACTTTTTGACTTGTAAAGGCTTAAGTATATTTGAGTAGGTTCTGACCATTAGCAACCCCATGAACATTATGTCCAACAGAATGAAATACTGCCTTGTCCTCCACTATCTTCATGGTTGTGGCATTTTAGTCCTTGTTGTTGTCACTGTGTAAATCTATTGAGGTGGGACTCCTCCTCTTTTTCTGTTTACCTTCTACTTCACTAAGCATGATATCCTTCACCAGGGACTTGTCCTTCCTGTTAACATGTCCAAAATATGAGATATGAAGTCTTACCATCCTCACTTCCAAGGAGCAATCTGTCCATACTTCTACCAAAACAGATTTGTCCATTCTCCTAGCAGCCCATAGTACTTTCGGTATGGATTGCCAACACCATAATTCAAATACATCAGTTTTTCTTTACTCTTCTTTATGGTCCAGCTTTCACATGCATATGAGATCATTGAAAATTCCATGAGTTGGGTCAGGCACACCTTAGTCCTCAAAACGACATCTTTACTCTTTCAATAGGTCTTTTGTAGCAGATTTGCCTAATGCAACACATCGTTGGATTCTTTGACTGATACTTCCATGGATGTTGATTCGGGATAAAAAAAAATTACACCTTTGACAGCTTTAATGTTGTCTCCATTTATCACGATGCTACTTGCTGAGGATCGTTATTTTATTTACATTGAGGTGCAATGGATACTGTAGACTGAAGTCTCTGATCTTCATCAGTGAATACTTCAAGTCTTCTTGCTTCCAGCAAGCAAGGTAATGTCATCTGTATATTACAGGTTGTTGATGAATCTTCCTTCAATCCTGATGCCATGTTCTTCTTCATATAGCCCAGTTTCTTGGATTATTTGTTGAGCATATGGATTGAATAAGGAGAAATGATACAACGCTGACACAAACTTTTCCTGATTTAAAACCATTCAGTATTCTCTTGTTCCGTTTGAATGCCTACCTCTTGATTTAATACAGGTTCCTCATGAGCACAATTAAGCATTATGAAATTCCCATTCTTTACAATGTTATTTGTAGTTTGTTATGATCCATGAAGTCAAATGCTTTTGCACAATCAATAAAACACAAGTAAGCATCTTTCTAGTATTCTCTGCTTTCAGCCAATGTAATCAATGACATCCCTCTTCATGTTTTCTTCTGAATCCTGTTGGAATCATTGTCAGCACCTTCTCTGGAACTGTTTTTTTAATTATTTCAGGTAAATTGTACTTTTATGAGAAATTAATGATAATGTTCTATGATTTCCACATTGCAGTGGGTCACCTTTTTTGAAATGGGCACAGATATGGACTTCTTCAAGTCAGTTGGCCAGGTAACCATCTTCCAAATTTCTTGGCAGAGACAAGTGAATGCCTCCAACATTTCATCAGTTTGCTGAAATGTTTCTATTTGTATTCCCTGAATTCCTGGAGCCTTGTATTTCACTAATATTTTCTGTGCAACTTGGACTTCTTCCTTCAACGTCATGAGTCCTTTATCATATGCTACCTCTTAAAATTGAAGAGCAGAGATATCAGCTTGAGGACTAGGGTGCGCCTGACCCAGGCCATTGTGTTTTCAATAGCCTCATATGGAT
>NW_006408879.1:212732-214235 GCF_000296735.1 Chrysochloris asiatica
GTTCTGACTCGATGGCACCTGACAACAACAACAACCTCTTAAAATGGTTGAATGTTGACCAATATTTTGATAGAAGTCCACAAAATTACATAATTTCAAAATCATGTTAACAGTGTATTGTATCTCTGGTCACATGCAAACACACATCTTTAAATTAAGTCAAAACAAGAACAAGAACAAGAAAAAATCCTTTTTCCTAGTTAGCTGTATGCAGAAATATTCTCAAATAACAATCTTGAAAACTGAAAAGAATATGTCTCTGAGAAATGAAATATTTGCAAAAGTTCATTGAAAATTGCTGATTCCTAGAATAGATTATGTATTTTAAAAGGGCTCTGTAGATTATTCCAGTTCCGGGGAAAGAGGGAGAAAAAAAAAAAAATCATCTAAATTGTCTCCTGAAAATGAGATCCTTGGACAAAATATACATTGTTATCTACAATTGAGTATGTTTTCTTTCTGGGACCATATGGTAGTATTTCTTCCTTTGGCTTGGTTGTTTTGCTTGCTTTTCAACAATGTTGTCTTATAATCTACAGGGTTTTCAGTGACTGAATAGTTTTGAAGTAGATCACCAGGACTTACTCCTTGGTGTGGGCCACTTTGGAAGCTACACTGAAACCTGTCCACCTTGCTCAATCATGCTAATTATGAAATATCAGTGTTTCAATTTTGATTGCTCCTGTACAGCTTAATGATATTGTCTGGTTTGTTCCACTCTTTCTGAATTAACCTCCCAGATTCTAGTATTTCCCCCTAAAATCCACTGTAACATCAACCATCACCATAATATTCTCTTGACTCTAAACTTCAAAGGTTTGCCAGCCCTTATGAAGTCAGTTCAAGCTCATCTGCATGTGACTATCCCACCTTTCTATGCCCACAACTATTCATGCCTTCATTCCACTTTCCAACAACACATCTTCACTAACTCTCCAAAAGCCTTTCTTGTTTCTTTGTGTTTCTGTTGTTGTTTTTGTTTTATATTTACCTTGTGTTGTTAAGTACCTTCAAGTCAGTTTTGGCTGAAAATGACCCTGCATAAGGTTTCTGAGGAGCAACTGGTAGGTTTGAACTACCAACTTTGTAGTTAGCTATCCAGTGCTCATCCTTCAGTGCTACACCAGGACTCCAGCACCACTTAGTTCCCCAATAGCTATTCAAACCACATCCATTTTTGGAGGGCCTCTCCTAGTCTTCTTTTGCTATTCACTGATTCTCCACTTTCGTATTTCAAGTAGCAATGTTAGTGTTACATAGCTTAGACTTTAAATACATTTGTCTTTAGATTATTTATTGTTGTTCTACACATTAACATTTTATTCCTAACTACATTGCAAACTCCTTGAGAGTTCTGAATAATACATAGGCCTGTTATCATTTATGTATGCATGTATTTATTTATTTTTATTGGTTTTAGTATGTACTAAATTAACATTGGATGACTTACTATTATGTGCACACAAAGTAGTAGATATTGAAGACACATTAGCAGGCAATATC
>NW_006408879.1:219420-220524 GCF_000296735.1 Chrysochloris asiatica
ATAATGTTAGGCTTTCCCCACTGCATAACTCATTTATTCATACCTTTACCTTAAGTTACTATTTCTCCTTCCTTCCATTTATAATTTATCATTTTTTTTAAAGTTTTTATTTTGAAATGAGTGACAGTTTACATGGGAGAACATCAGTTTTACACTCATTGTTTTAGTGAAATGATTACAGTCTCCTCTGTGCATCATCATTCAACAGTACCGGCTTCTATTCCCTTGTTTTTTATTTTTGGAGGGGGTATGGAGAGATGAACAGAAAAACACTCAAGAATATATAATCGTTTAATGATCCAAGGGCACAATTCTGCAAGCCTTCCTCCTGGCCACCACCACACAACCTTTCTTCTTCCCTGAGTCTAGAGACCTTAAAATTTACTTTTACCCAAAATTTATTATCTTAGGAAGAGTCATCAGGTTCAGCTGTTGTACTAGATCTCATTACTGGTAGCAAGATCCATCTAGCAAGTGCTTCTTCCTCATTCCTCTCCTATTCATGTTGGGTAGGCTTACATAAGTGCAAGACTAATGGGATATCTTGACCACTAAGCAATAAGGTATTATTCGCTGTCAATCCCAATTTTGTCACATGGGAGGAAGGTAAAGTCCATCCTATCAGACCCTGAAGAATTCTGGCATGCAGGTTCAGGGGTATGGTTACAGTTTCTTGCCAAGGGAGCACTGGTGCTTCTGGTACTCACAGCTGCATTCCTGGTCCTGGGACTGAACCTCTGGAAGTTCTCTGTCAATGTATGGTTACAGCCATTTCTGTAATACATTTACTAAAACTTTACTCAAATGGGATATCAATGATATTGTCCAATGAGTTCCACATTCCATTGGATCACCTCTCTTTGGAATGGGCACAAATACACACGTCCTCAAGTATGTTGGCCAGGTAGTTGTCTTCTAAATTTATTGGCATAGACAAGTGAGTGCCTCCAGTGCCACCTCACTTTGCTGAAAGATTTCACTTTGTGTTACATCAATTCCCAGTACCTTGTTCTTTGCCAATGACTTCAATGCACCTTGGACTTCTTCCTTCAGGATCATTGGCTCTTGATCATATACTACCTCTTGAAATGGTTGAACATCGAT
>NW_006408879.1:221844-228500 GCF_000296735.1 Chrysochloris asiatica
TCAGCAAATGAAGGTCCTAGGGCTTTACTCTATTCCCATCCTCACTGCCACCTCTACTTTGAGGAGGCAGCTGTTCCTCAACCACATTTTTAGTGCCTTCCAACCTGAGGGGATCATCTTCTCACACTATATCTAACAATCTTCAGGTGGTCTTTATCATGTTTCAGTATTCAATAATCTGGTGCTGACAGTGGTCTACTGCTATTCAAACTGTTTTCAGTGACTAAATATTCTGAAGTAGTTCGTGTCGCCTTCCTCCTAGGCTGAGTTTCTCTGGAAGCTCATCTGAAACCTGTTTATCTTGGTTGAGCCTGCTGGTATTTAAAATACCTGTGGCGTAGCTTCCAGAATCACAACAACTCAAAAACCACCACAATATGACAAATTGACAGATGAGTGGTGGGATTTTAAAATGAGAAAATGCCAATACCAGTCCTTTTCATTTCACTAATGCCTATGATGTCGATATTTATGTACTCCGTTTCATTTTTGAAAACTCCCAGTTTTCCTAGATTCATACGCCACATATTCCATGTTCCAAGTATTAATGGATGTTTGCAGCTGGTTCTCCTCCATTTCAGTTGTGCCCCATTAGCGATTGTAGGACCTAAAATCCTTACTATATTTGTGTCGTCACAGTCAACTCTACTTTGAGAAGGTGACTCTTGTATGGTGGCATTTTGAGTACCTTTTAACCTGAGAGACTCGTTTCCTGGCACTATATCTGACAATGTTCTGTTGCTATTTGTAATGTTTATGGTGTGGTCCGACAGTGTTCCACTGCTATTCATCAGGTTTTTATTGACTACATATTCATAAGTAGTTTCCATCTCCTTTTGCCTACTTTGTCTTAGTCTCAAAGCTCAACTGAAACCTGTCCACCATGGATGACCCTGCCAGCATTCCAAAGACTGGTGTAATAGCTTCCAACATCACAGCAACCTGCAAGGCATCACAGTATGAGAAACTGAGAGACAAGTTTTGGAAACTCCTGTTGTTTTTACATGCCATCGAATTGGTTCGACTCATAGTGACCCTCTATAGGGTTTTCAAGGAGCAGTTTGCTGGTCTGAACTGCCGACCTTGTGGTTTGTAGTCCAGTGCTGATCCTACAGTGCCTCACCGGGAACTTTCTGTGGTTCTGTATTAAAACATTTGCACCAAGTCAATCAAGATCAGCACAAGGGTAGGTCCTATGTGTTGGATGTTTAAGGTAACCCAAATTTCCCACTTTTCTCCTTTTTATATCACATGTAATCATTGATGTCAATACCACTCCTCCCTTGCCTCAAGTCCCAGGGTTCTGAACCAGGTTGAAACATCTAAAAACAAACAAACAAACAAACAAACCCTAACAAATATCAAAAGCAACGCTTCACAAAAGTTTGGAGGCTGGCAAGCCCTCGATCCATAGTTCAGAGATCAGTCTGGAAGAATCTTCTCACCACATAATCTTAGGAGCTAAGGAGCCAAATCGGCAGGGCAGAGTGTTTGATGTATGAGTCTGCCGAAGCTGTGAATCCAGTCAAATGAGGGCCTGAAAGTCCCACGAACTGGAGGACAGACGTAATGAGCCAGATGCAAGATCCAGACCAAGAGACAGAACTTGTCCCAAGCAGTTTTAAAAATTGATTTCAGATCATGCCCCCAAGAGAAAGTAAGGATGGTGACTTGAGTCACATCTCTAATAAGGTAGGGGCATCCTTAATCCTAGTTCCACCGTCATCTTGACTACTTATCCCACCATGTTCTTTACTTCTTAGCAACTCTTTTCCAAACAGGTCTATAATCAAAAGCATGTTGTGCTGTTCAGTCAATTCCAACTCATAATGACCCTCTATAGGTGGGTTTGAACTGCTGACCTTGTGGTTTTCAGTCCAGTGCTTATCCTAAAGCACCACATCAGAAAAGACTAGGATTTACAATACATCACAAAATGGAAAATTTTGACAAGAAAAGCCATGATAAATAATTAGCTGTCCTGTGATTACAAACCTTGAAATGCTACAAATCATGAAAAATGCAGGAGGGACTATGCCAAAGATATTTTAAAGTTCTGCAACTCTTTCAAATAGTATTATCTCATGATCTCATTGTTTTATTAATAACACTGGTGAGAAATTTAATTCCAGGAGTAATTTCAGATGCTCTTTTTTTCATATCTATGCATGGAAGATTCTTTCTTTCCAACTCTAGAGTTCATCCAAGATGGAACTAAGCATAAATGCAGACTTGAACTGCTTTCAACGTCTATCTCTATATGCAAGCTGTAGTTGATGTTTCTGAAAGAACAGACTAGAGACAAGCTGGTCCTCAGCTACAGCACAAAGCTGCTTTGAAGGGCTGTTAGCACACTTCCATCAGCATGACTCTCCCAGAACAACTTTTCGTTAGTAAGCTCAACATGAAATTATATTTTTGTTTTCCTCTGCCCATATCCTCCTTGGAAAGAGAACTGTGTCTTTTCTCTAAAGAACTTGACTCACATCCATACTTTAAACAATATGAACTTAAAATTATATGGGATCCCCTAGTGATGTAATCACCACAGAATTACATGGGGTTAGGTTTTAGTTAAAAAATATTTTGAACAGCAGTTTTTTACTGTATACTTTTAATACTTTTAAAAGAACCTACCTATTTATTCCATTCTCATTCCTTTGCAATTTTCTTTCAAAAGTAATTTTAGATAGGGCTCCCATTTCTCTATCTGTTCATGATGAATTCATTACCAGCAATGGTCTTTTTCATCAACAAGCATTTGTGATGCCATCTTTATCATACAATGCTTAATATCATCCAGGGAAATGTTGTAAACATTCTTCCTGAAGGACCCTGCTCCTGATCAACAAAATGTCATCTCAGCTGCACCAAGTGATGCTGAATAAAGTCCTGCTTGAGCTTCCTCCGGAAAGCTTAAGTCTTTATTACACCAAGAGACCCTTCCTCTGATAGTTTCAGGAAAATCTCCATAACCCCACCCATTGAAAACACAGCAGAACTGTACCCAGGATCACACTGCCTTAAACAGCTCAGTCTGTAAGAAACAAGCAGGGTTCTTGGTCTCCTTTGGTGACTTAGAGTATCCCCCTCCCAGGTTTACTCTCAATAAACCTGCCTGCTGTTGAAGCCAAGTCTGTTTCCTTGTCTCTTTCTTTCTTATTTCTTACATTTTGGTGCCCAACGTGGGGCACTGGAGCGTAAGCTGAAGCTCTCGGCCAGCTCTGGGTTGCCTTCACCCCATTCCCCCACACCCTCTTCTCTTCCTATCCTCACGATCTAAGGTGCAGTAGTTGGCCGAAGCTAGGTGGGCGAATCCTAGATGTGAGGTTAACTTTTCTTTCTGAGACATCTCAGACTTGTGAGCAAACCAAGTCCAATTCCAGAAGCCTGGCCCGGGTTACTCTCCAGTAGCATCTGAAGGGACTTGTGGTGGTCAATCTTTGGTGGCCCATCCCTGCAGTTTTCTCCCTTTTCTCTGTCCTCACTTCGTGACCCCAGCAGAACACAGGACCACATTCCAGACCAGCTCCAATCATCCACCACTGGTTGATTCCTCTCTAGTTGTTCTCACAGGGAAGGTAAGTTGACCTCCGGAGGTTTTCTCTAAGATACCTAGAGAACACTTCCCCAGACCCAGATATTAGGCCTCAGCAGGCCTTCCTTACATGTCTCAAGGGCCCTCCATGAGAACAATACAGGGGATACTCTGGTTGGTCTTCTGGCCTTCACTCCCATCTCCAGCCTAGATATTTCGCTCTTGGGGACGCCCTGTAGAGAAACATCGTGTGCCCCAGCCAACCCCCTCTTACCTCTCCCTTTAAATGAACACACAAAAAACTATGGGAATCAATATCTCAAAAATAGAAAAAGAGACTCCATTAGGGTGTCTCTTGTTCAATTTCAAAAAACGTCACTTACAATTGAAATCAAACCAAAACACCTCTTGACACTTTGCAAGCAAATTTGGTCCCAATATCCCCCAGACAACCAAAACCACTGTCCTAAACATGGAATTCCCAGAGATCTAGAGAAATTCCTCCAACAAAATCGAAAGTGGTCGAAGGTCCTTATGTCCAAGCCTTTTTCTGTCTTCCGTCCTGGTCATCTTTATGCTCCAAATGTTCCACTTACCAAATTCTTCTTCTCAATGAAAAACCCCCAAAACCCCAAAATAATGACACCTCTGAAAACTCCCAGAAACCTCTTTTGACCCCGTAGATAATCCCCAACCATATTGTCACCCCCACTCCCCTGAACCTTCTTCCCCTTCAGCCCCCTCCCTTCCTCAGTTCCCCCCTCCTCTAGATCCACCCCCGCCTCTACCCCAACCCCTACCATCCCCAGATTCCACAAGTCAGAATAACACCCCCCCGTCCGGGCCCAATAACAAGATCAGAAGGATCCCTAACCCTTTTTCCTCACAGAGAAGTTGCCGGCTATGAAGGCCCCACCCGTATCCATGTCCCTTTTCCCCTCTCAGATCTCTCTCAGATTGAGAATAGGCTAGGATCATTTCAACGAAAACCTGGCAAAATTCAAAGAAGAATTTCTCCCTGTTTCACAGACTTCCTCCCTGACCTGGCAGGATGTCTATACCATCCTCAATAGCACACTAAAGAGAGAAGAGAGAGATTTCATCTGGAGGGCTGCAGAAGCATATGCTGATGAGACGCATGACCAAGCCCCTCCCCGCTACCCTGTAGCATAGGAAGCAGGACCCCGAACTGATCCAAGGTGGGATTATCAGACTCCAGATGACGGACCCGCCAAGCTAGAACATATCATCTCTTGCCTAGCAATGGTATGGACAGGCATGCCCATAAGGCAGTCAATCATGAAAAATTAAGAGAAATAACTCAGGGGCCAGAAGAAAACCCCGCCCTTTTCTTCTCCTGCTTAACTGAAGCAATGACTAAATATACCAAACTTGACCCTGAGTCACCAGAAGGGAGAACTAACCTCCATCTCCAATTTATTTCCCAATCAGCATCAGACATTAGAAAGAAATTACAAAGATTAGAATGAGGGCCCCAAACCCCTCCAGGGCAGCTCCTTGACGCTGCCTTTAAAGTGTTCAATAATCCGGAGGAAGTAAAAAGGGCAGAGAGAGAAAGGCACCTCCAGCGAAAAATTCACCTACAGATGCTAGCCTCCACCCATAACCCTATCAAGGGACACAAGGCTGTAAACCTCCCAGGAAAGTATTTCCAGTGTGGAAATGAAGGTCACTGGGCGAAAGTATGCCCTAACCCTAAGCCTCCTACAAAGCCGTGTCCAGCCTGTGGACAATGGGGACATTGGAAGATGGACTGTCCCACACAGAGGCCGTCCCTCAGAGTGGGATTCCCTACCCCCCAAACCCCTGAAAACAGCCTGTGTCCCTCATACCACTAACCAAGCAATGACGTGGCCCAGAATCTCACAGCCTCCCGTATCTCCCTGAGTTCTGAGTAAAAGGGAGTGTTGCTGGAAAGACAATCTCTTTCCTACTTGACCCGGGGGCCAGCCTATTTGTTCTTCCTGAATTTTCTGGGCCACTTTCTCCTTCACCAACTACAGTAATCGGTATGGAAGGACTCCCAGAAACCCCCCTCCCAAAACCCCTAGTGCCCTGCAATTTACAAGGGCTATCATTTATCCACTCCTTTCTGGGGCTACAACATTGGCCTACCCTCTTACTAGGACGAGATAGCCTACAAAAATCAGGAACCACCCTCTATTTCACTCAACTAAACCCCTCCTGCCCCTACATCCTATTTTGCAGCTTCTAAATACTCCCAAACACCACAGGACCCCCTTTACCTGGGGTCCACCCTGTAGTCTGGGACACCAACACCCCAGTAATAGCAACACATCATTCACGTGTAGTCATCTCGCTGAAAGAGCCTCAAGCTTATATATCTGTTCCCCAGTACCCTATATCCACCGAGACCCTATATGGCTTAAAACCCTAAAGGCCCGTCTCCTTATCCCTATCAACTCCCCCATAATACCCCATCTTAGCTGTAAAAAAACCGGATGGAACTTTTAGACTAGTTTACGAGTTACACCATATCAATGCAGCTGTAATTCCCACCCACCTAGTCATACCTAACCCCTACACTATCCTCAACAATATGCCCCCTAACACGACCTATTTGTCAGTACTGGACCTAAAGGATACTTTCTTTTCCATTCCTACGTTCCCTGAGTCCCAAACCATATTTGCCTTTACCCGACACCCATATAAGTCAACAGTTGGCCTGGACTGTATTAGCCTAGAGTTTTCGGGACAGCCCCCACTATTTTGGCCAAGTCCTCCCAAAGGACTTAAACACACTTAACCTGAAGTCCAGTATTATCCTCCAATATGTTGATGACTTATTGTTATGCCGTCCCTCCTTGTCCTTCTCCTTCCAGCATACCACCCTGTTATTAAATCAACTAGCTCAGTGGGACTATTGGCTGTCGAAACACAGAGCCCAACTAACAAGGAACAGAGTAACTTACCCAGGCCTCTCCCTAACACTGACCACTAGAGGAATCCCAGAAGATGGAGAAAAATGAGCAAAAGCCATTTCCCTTCCCAAAACAAAAACACAACTCCAGTCTTTCTTAGACCTAGCTGGCTATTTCTGCATCTGGGTTCCAAACTTTGCACTAATTGCAAAACC
>NW_006408879.1:229035-231655 GCF_000296735.1 Chrysochloris asiatica
TTTTTTTTTTTTTTTTTTACTTAGCAAACAACAGCTATTTTTCCTGCAATAGCATCCCTCTTCTTTTGGTACAGCAACCATCTCCTTTCCAACCACTTTCTTCGTATCAGGAGGAAGCACTGCCCGTTACAAATCCACACATCTGAACATTAGGTAGACCGGACTTGGCTGCACAAGTTAGCTCCATTTCCTTGAGAATGGTGGCTGGTCCAGGAATAAACATGAAACCCAAGCTAGACCTACCAGCATTCTCCAGCACTGTCATAGCTCAAGTTCTGGGACACAATTCTTCCTTAACATTACTCCCAACTTTCTAAGACTCTGACTCCTGAGCTTCTAGCATGTGGGAACCCAGTTTTGTGAAGATAGTTGTCAGAAGAGCCTGAAACACAGATAGAAAAGCCAAAGCGAGGGAGAGCGACAAGAAGGAGGAGGAATAGGAGGAAAATCGAGAGGAGGATGGAAAGGTAAGGGAAAGGAAGGAAAAAGAAAAGAAGGAAGGATAAGTGTGGGGAGAGGAGAGAGAAGGAAGGAAAATAGTGATATTGGAAGAGCTCACGGTGTCTGTAGATTTTTATTTAAATTTATTACAGATGTCAATATTCTTCCAGTATACACCACTGTGCATTATTTTAGCTTATATTAGACTTCTGTAACTAAAAACTGAAGAAGGAGAGAGAAACTACTACAGCAACCAGGCCCAGAAGTGCAGTGTCACAACAAAGGATCCAAAATTTATAGAGCTGGGACTTATTTCTATTAGGTGTGATCGGGAGCCCTAGGATAGCAGGCTTGGTGTGGCCCAGCCATTCCTCTAAACTGAGCTCTATTTGTTATACAACTGAAGGCACTAGGCTTTTATAAGTTATGATCACACCTGTAGAATTGCCAAAGCTGAGTGTATGCTGCTTGCACAAACCTATGAGAGTGTCAGTTCTTTGTAAATATTACCTATAATGATGTTGGAGTCCTGATATGGCACTCTACGTTAATACGCTGGACTGTAAAATCAGTTTGAACTACAAGGCCAGCGATTCAAGCTCACAAGCCACTCCTTGGACCCCCTATGCAGGGTCACTATGAGTCAGAACAAGCTCGACAGTGCTTAACAACAACAACAGCATGATGATATTATTTATTGGTCCAGTTGTGAAGAAAAACTCCATGCACAACATTAATTCACTATGTATCTACACACTGATGTTACATGATTTTTTTTTACCATCAAAGATTTTACAGCTAAATAATTTTACAGAAGAACTCAAACTATCTTTGTTCATTTTCAAAGGTCTGTTCTAAAGTCTACCTTACACTTGTCCCCACGCATGCCAGCTAATACAGTACTGTTTGAATTTGAAGAAGGAAGTCGTGTGTGTGCCTGAACTGGAGATCTATGGTAATATCGAATGGCATTAATTAGTCTAAAGGAGAATGACAGAAGTCTTCACGTCTAGGCAATGGGAGAAAAATTCCTCTTAGATCTGAACCCAGTGCCCATCATACAGCCTGAACCTGTATGCCCATCAAAGGACGCAAACCATGACTGTGTGACAGGGACTGACATTAGCAGTGTTTGTTTTCTAGAATGTTCTAAAGCTCGCTCATCTGTGAGAACCCACATTAGGATGTATGTCTAGTCGCTCTTGAACTTAGCTTTCCTGTTTCATTTTCAGCAATGGTATCTATGAATGTGGATGGGTGAAATCTATAGGCCTTCATTTCCAAGAAAATACATTATAACTTGTTTTTGAAACATTCTGGCAGATGCATTATCCATTTAATTGTTTTTCCCCTGAATCACATGGTTTCCAAATAAATGTTGAGCCAAGTGCTTTTGATTAGCTTACCATTAACTTTTCAGGAAAACAAAACAAAACAAAAAACTCTTTATAAGAAATGTTTAATGTCCACAAAATCCTTGGGAATCTTTTCCTTTGAACTAAGTCTTCCTGTTTTGAAAACAAATGACACTTGAAACCAATGTCCCTTGAATTTGATTCCATAATCATAAATCTGACCTGACTCAAAGATTTAAAACTAAGTATGCAAAGGGATTACTCACATTGAACGTGCTTTACAGTTGAGAAGACACTGGTTAGGGTCAAAATAGCAAACTCTACTATTGCCACTGAGTTTTATGACATTTATTTAAGTCACATGTTGCTGCTGTTAGGTGTCGTCATGTCATTTCCGACTCAGAGAGAACCTGTGTACAACAGAACAAAACATGGCTGAGCCTGCATCATCCACACAATTGGTACACTTCAGCTCACTGCTGCTGCCACTGTACCAGTCCATCTCACTGGTGGTCTTCCTCGCTTTTGCTGACCCTCTACTTCATCAAGCATGTGTCCTTCCCCCAGAACTGGCCCCTCCTGATAACATACCCGGGGTATGAGAGACAAAGTCTTGTTATCCTGGCGTTTAAGGAATGTTCTGGCAGTACTTCTTCCAACTAGATTTGTTTGTTCTCTGGCAGTCCAAGGGTAAGTAAAAAAATACTGCTACTAATGCTCCAGTTAATACAGACCCGAGTTTATGCTAAACAAATATGTTTACATTTGTCTCTGAGATCCTTGGATAGTTGAAGACAAGTTCTCTTAATCTCATTAGGATGCCT
>NW_006408879.1:232710-233663 GCF_000296735.1 Chrysochloris asiatica
GAGAGACGAAGCTTAGCCATCCTGGCCTCCAAGGAGCACTCCCTGTATTTTAAATACAGCAGGGTTTTAGAAGAGCTTCCAAACTAAGACAGACTAGGAAAAGGAGTGGCAAATCACTTCCAAAGGATTAGCCACTGAAAACCTATGACTAACAATGGGACACTGTTTTATGTTGTGCCTAAATATGAGCCCCTCAGGTTGGAAGATACTCAAAATATGAGCTATGGTAGACCTGACTCCTAAAAGTAACGTTGACCTTAAAGATGATGGATGCAGTAAAGCTTTCAGAAGCCTCATTTGCTGATGGGCTACAACGGAAAATGAAAAGAAAAAACTATAAGCATTAATTAATAATCAGAACTTGGAACGCATGAAGTGTGAATCTAGTAAAATGAACAGTAATCAAAAATGAAATAGAATGAATAAAAGTGGATATCAGAGGAATTAATGAGATGAAATGAACATGTATTGGGCTTTTTGAGTTAACAGTTAATT
The DNA here is from genome assembly GCF_000296735.1 of Chrysochloris asiatica. Lineage (NCBI taxonomy): Eukaryota > Metazoa > Chordata > Mammalia > Afrosoricida > Chrysochloridae > Chrysochloris > Chrysochloris asiatica. The sequence continues at coordinate 233,206 of NW_006408879.1, forward strand.
TGAGGAAATGTAAATAAATTCATTGTAATTTTTAAAAAGTATCCTAAGATATAAGATACTTTTTAAAGTACAATGCTGTCTGTGATAGGATCATATCCATTAATCTATAAGGAAAACCAGTTAATACCACTATTATTCAAATCTGTGCACCAACTATGAAAACCAGTGATACTGGAACAAGAATTTTACAAACTTCTTCAGTTTTAAATTGGTCAAACCTGCAATAAACTGCAATAGAATGAGAACGTTGGACGAAAAGAGTATCTGTAAACAGTTGGAAAATATGGTCTTAGTGATAGAAATGATGATGTAGATTGCATGATAATATTTTGCAAGAGCAATAGCTTATTCATTACAAACAACTTTTTCAAACAGCTTAAATGGTGACTATACATGTGCAGCCGTTTCTGTATTACCTTTAGCAAAACTTTACTCACTTGAGATATCAAAGAGATTGT
>NW_006408879.1:237210-237948 GCF_000296735.1 Chrysochloris asiatica
GTCAGAACCGACTCCACGGCACATAACAACAACAACAACATATACCAACTAGAGGAATTACTGGGTAATAAAGTCATTTCTATTTCCAGCTTTCTGAGGAATCACCGTATGATTTTCCAGAGTAATTGAGCCACTTTACAGTCCCACCAGCAATGTAGGAGAGTTCCAGTCTCATCTACACCTGTGCCAGCATTTGTTGTTTTCTGGTTTTTTGTTTTTTGAACTTTGCTGTTAATGCTGGTGTGAGATGATGTCTCATTTTTGTTCTGATTTACATCTCTCTAATGGCTAATGATTATGAACATTTCTTCATATATTTGTTGGCTACTTGGAAGTCTTCCTTGGTGAAGTGTCTGTTTATATCTTGTGTCCATTTTTTCTTGTATAGGTACTAAGTTATTGTTGTTAGGTGCCATCAAGTCGGTGCTCACACATAGCAACCATATGCACAGTAGAACAAAACACTGCCCGATCCTGAGCCAACCTCATTACTGTTTCCACACTTGAGTCTATTGATGCTGCCACTTGACTGATCCATCTTGTTGGGGGTCTTCCTCTTGTTCTCTTACCCTCTACCGTACCAAACATGATATCCTTCTCCAGTGACTGGTCCCTCCTGACAATACGTCTGAAGTATGAGAGACGAAGTTTGGACATCTTGGCCTCCAAGGAGCACTCTGGCTACTTCTTCCAAAATGTATCTATTGGTTCTTTTGGCAGTCCATGGCACTTTCTTCA
>NW_006408879.1:240571-242475 GCF_000296735.1 Chrysochloris asiatica
ACCTGTACTTGGGACTCTCCTGTCTCTGCAAGCAGGAGCCATTTCTTTGATATAAATGTCTCTTTCTCTGTATCTCTCTATCTCTCTAATGATATATGCACATATGTATATCTGTGGTTTTGCTTCTTTAGATAGCACAGCCTAAGGCAAGGTTCCTCATGAGGAAGATTAAGTGTTCTGGAATACTCATTCTCCACAATACTGTCCATAACTTGTCATGAGCCACACAATCAAAAACTTTAGTGTAGTCAATAAAGCACAGGTACATATCTTTTTGGTATTCTCTACTTTCAGCCAAGATTCATATTATATCAGCAATGATATCCCTCATTCCACATTCCCTCCTGAATCCTGCCTGAACTTCAGGCAGCTACCTTCTTTTTTTTTACTTCTGAAATCATTTTTTAATTATGTTTTTACTTGCTATCTTCCTTAATTGTCCCAGGGTCCTTAGCTCCTGGACTACAAGATCAACCTCTCTCCTCTTTTTGTTACAAAACATCTACCTTTACATTTGCAATATTCACAGTCAGTCCTGATAATAGTTAAAGACCATGACTAGGTCACTTAAAAATAACAAATACAAGGTTGAGTCAAAATTATCCACAGTCTGGCTGTAGAATTTATTTTAATCAACTTAGAAAAGACAAATACATCACTGGTATAATCTCCTTGATTTTCAATACACTTTGTCCATCTATCAACAAGCTTCCACTTCATAAGAGGAGAATTCTTGTCCTCAAAGGGATACATTCAAAAAGAGGGTTTTTGCAGAGTTTCGGCAGTGTAGGCAGAAGTATGTAGATGTGCATTGTCACGCAAGATCACAATGGCTTTGGATAGCAGTCCTCTACATTTAATCCAAAATTCAGTCTTCTGCTCTTCAGAGAGCATCTCACTGTAGGGAGTACTGTTGTTTGTTGAACCTTATTCTTGATAGTGTTCAAATACTGTCCTTTGAAAATCCAAAAAAACTATAAACATCAATTTTCCAGGTAATGGCTGACTTTTTAACTTTTTCTTGGTCAGAGATTAAGTAAGTTACCATTAAATACTCTTCCATTTGCTCTCAGGCTACCCAAGGGCATTGTGATCTTGCATGACAATGCACTTCCTTACATCTCTGCCCACACTGTTGACACTCTGCCAAAACTTCCTTTTGAGGTGTTAAAGCATCCTCCTTTTACTCCAGATCTTCCTTCAAGGAATTCACACTTGTTTGCCCCTGAAAGGAGTCTTTTGAGGAAGAAGATTCACCAGTGATGACAAAGAGAAGGCAGTGATGCATTCATGGCTCTCAGCTCAGTCTAAAACATTTTACAATAAAGTAACATGAAAGCTTGTTGACTGATGGTGGTGGTGGTTGGTTCTGACTCATAGCAACCCTGCATAGGGTTTCCAAGGCTGTAAATCTTTACAGGAGGAGAAAGCCTCATCTTTCTCCCCCAGAGCTGCTGGTAGTTTTGAACTGCTGACCTTGAGGCTAGCAGCCCGACTCATAACCACTATGCTACCAGAGCTTCTTGTTGACTGATGGACAGAGTGCATTTAGAAGCAAAGAGATTATTTTGAAAAATGAGGTATTTTTTTCTATTCTAAACGTTAATTAAAATAAATTCTACAGTCAGAGTTGGATAATTTTTCATTCACCTTCATATATATGACATAAGTAGACATTTTAGATTTGTTGTTAAATGCCATCAAATCGATTCCTGTGCATAGTGACCCTGTCTATTGTTTCCAAGGAGCAGATATCTTAAATAGCTAGTAATTAATGTCAGTGCTAACAAATTCCATGCAAAGCTTTCTGAAAGAAGACACCAATTAAATAGATAAGCATGGTGGCAGCAGCAATGGCAGCAATTGTGAGACTCTTGAAGGACCAGGGGTTGTTCTGTTCTGTA
>NW_006408879.1:243925-246892 GCF_000296735.1 Chrysochloris asiatica
CTCATCTCCTGGCACTATATCTGACAAGTTCTACTGCTACTAATTGGTTTTCAGTGACTAAATAATCAGAAGCATTCTGCCTCTCCTTCTTCCTAGTCTGTCTTAGTCTGGAAGCTCCACTGAAAGCTATATACCATTGGTGACTCTGCTGCTATTGAAAATACAATGGCATAGCTGCAGCCTCAGAGCACCACATAAACCACCAAACTGACAGAGGATTGATGGTCCTTCCTTCTAGGCACATGGATATTATCCTATCACAGTCCATATTATACTAGAAGATAGATCTTGCTTGCCATGTTCTTTTGGATAATGAATGCCACCATTCCTCTTGAATATTTTGTTCTAGTCATAGTAAACCAGGATTGCCTGATTCAAAAAGGTCAATACAGTTCATTTATGCTCAGTAATGCTTAGGTTATAGATGTTTATGTATTCTATTTCATTTTGACAACTTCCAATTTTTGTAGATTCATACTTCATACATTTCATGTCCCTGTTATTAACAGTTGTTTGCAGCTATTTTTTCATCATTTTGAGTTATGCCCCATCAGTAAATGAATACCCCAAAAGCTTTACTCCATTCATGTCACTATAGTCAACTCTACTTTGAGAAAACAGCTCTTCCCCAGTCATATTTTAGTTATTTCTAACTAGACAAATTCATCTTCTGGCACTATATTTGAAAATATTCTGCTGATATTCACAATGTTTTCATTTTTCAGTACTATATCTGACAATGTTTCACTGTGATTTGTAAGGTTTCCAGTGTTTAAACGTACAGAAGTGGTCTAACTCTCCTTCATCTTAGTCTGTCTTAGTCTGGAAGCTCTGCTTAATCCTGGGTGACCCTGCTGATACTTAAAATACTTGTAGCGTAACTTCCAGAATCACAGCAACACACAAGGTACCATGGTATGAAAAATGACAGACAAATGGTAGTTTAAAAAAAGTAATAAGGAATTTTTATCAAATTGTAGATTTTTTGCTTTTTTTCTGTAATATGACTGTTTCAGCATAGTGGTACATTAAAAATGTGTTATTCTTTGAATATTACCCATTTGAACTACTTGCTTAAAATTAAGCATCATTGTTCAATTCATTAATTCTTATAGCTTCTAAAATAGCCATATGTACCTTTGGAAAAAGTGTGGCTCAGATGTTACACTTTGACATTTTATTAGTGGTCATATATTTCAAATCTTCAACTGCTACAATAAAATGAAATAAGTATAATTTATTGAGGGTTTCCTGACATATGTATAGCTTTTCAAAAGAGGAAAATTGTGCTTGGAAAGTAAAAGCCCCCCCCCCCCCCCCGCCCCGAAAAAAGAGTAAGACATTCACCTGACTGTAAAGACCATAATTAGATCTGGTAGAGAAGTCTACAAATAGCACAAATGCTATTTTTGTACCGTGTTCAAGAAGAGTTTGACTTTCCCTAATTTAAACATTTCTGGTAAAAAGATTGAACTCAAAATGTGGCCAATGTCTTGGTGACTTTCCCAATCCTGCACAAAGAATGAATAGTCTACTGTTGGAAAATGGCTTTTCTATGGACAAAGGAATTATTTCCCCATGTGTTTTGTCTTTTCCATTTCTCTGTATATTCAGGATAGTAAATGATACCCTTCTATGTTTGTGTGCAAGTAAATGTGTGTTTGATCCCTGAAATTCAGTCACTGTGGAAGGCTAACTGCACTAGGTTCATCTCACCTCTTTCCCTGTCTGGTTTCCCCTCTTAGATCATGCATCTACCACTAATAGCACTGGTTCTAAGTAATACTGTCCTAATCACAAGCGCCTCCCTCCCCATGCTTTTCCTAACACTTTCTGATTGTCACCTCTCTGCCTATGCAGATCTCAATGCAAACTCAGAGTCCCACAATTTGGAGGTGTTATAATGGTTAATCCAAATCCACCATCTAATGGCCCAGTGTGAATTATAGACCTCAGTGTAAAGAAAGCAAAACTCCTCACACCTGAACCAATAAATAACATCATGATAAATAAATACTGAAGTTGTCAGAAATTCAGGATCCATAATCAATGCTCATGGAAGCAGCAGGTAAGAAATCAAACATTCTCAGAAAAGGAAATGGAGGGAGAGTAACGAATGTTGACATCAGATGACATTGGCTGAAGGCAGAGAATATCAGAAAGATGTTTATTTCTTTTTTTTTTTTTTTTTTAACTATGCAAATACATTCAACAGTGTGAATTGTAACAAACTATGGATAACATTGCAAAAAATATGAATTCCAGAACTAAGATATGTATAACCCAAGCCATGGTATTTTTACTCACTTCAAATGCATGCAAAAGCTGGATAGTGAATAAGTAAGACAAGAGAAACATTTATGCATATGAAATATGGTGTTGGCTAAGAATATTGAATAAACCATAGACTACCAGAAGAACACACAAATCTCTTTTGGAAGAAGTACTGCTGTACTGCTCCTTGGAAGTGAAGATAGTGAAACTTCATCTCTCATACTTGGGACATGTTTTCAGGTAGGATCAGTCCCTGAATAAAGACATCATGCTTGTTAAAGTGGGGAATCAGTGAAGAGAGAAATCCTCAACAACATGGACTGGCATTGTGATTGCAACATTAGGCTCAAACGTAGTAACTGTGAGGATGACATGTATTTCATTCTGTTGTACATAGGGTTGCTATGTGTCAGAACTGTCTAGATGATGCCTATCAACTATAATAATATAAATGATACAATGACTACAATTCATGCACATTTTCCAGGGTGATAATTTATCCATAACTTCATACCCTACTGGAATAAAACCAATCAGATATTCCAGCTAAGGAATGAATCAGTCTTAGGTGGAGATTGATGGCAGAGTAGGTAGAAAGGCTGTGCACACCTTCTTCAACAAAAAACACAGAAAGCAGAATGAAACAGATTAAGAGAATGGTCCTGGAACTCTAAGCTTCAGGTAAAATGATAA
>NW_006408879.1:247102-248091 GCF_000296735.1 Chrysochloris asiatica
CAAAAGCCAATACCATGTGATAAACAACAAAGCATTGTCTACAACCAACACTTGTTAAAACACTCTGAATTTAACTGTATGAACAGTGAAAAAAGAAGCCCATTGCCTTATGACACCAACCAGGAGGCAACTGGAAAGTGCCGAAGAATGCACCAACATACAGTCATTAAAATGAATACAAACATAACAGCACCAAAATGCCTACAAATCAGCAGAAAATTTCTGCTTACATGCAGAAACAAGAGAGAGTATCTCAAATAAATGACTAAAAGGAAGACCTAGAAATTGCTTTTAAAGGAGAAGAAACTATGGAACTATCTAAAATAATTTCAGGAGAATGATATTGGGGTGCATCAAAATGGTCCACAGAAAGGTCAAGAGAAAGTAGGAATAACTCAGAAAAGCACTACAGGAACAATCAAACAAAATAGATAAAGCATTGGAGACAATACAAACCTGTAAACAGAGATTGACATTATCAATACTAAAATATTAGAAATGGACAATATACTGAAAGGGAAAAGGAATAGAATTGAATTGATGGAAGACAGAATTAAAAAGCTTAAAGACATACCTCTCAATACTGCCAAGAATTAATAACAAGCAGGAAAAATAATGAAAAATCTGAAGGAAATCTAAGATTCATGTGGGCCAACATGAAGAAAAATAGCCTATGAGTGACTGGAATTCCAGAGCAGGGAAACAATGGAAAAGATAGTCAAAAAGCTGCTGGAAGAATAGCTAGCTAACATTTTGAAAGATAAGCAGATAAGCATTCAAGGATCTGAATGAACTCCAGGCAGGATAGACCCCAAAAGAAAATCCTCAAGACATATCATAATCAAACTCTTCAAAATCAAAGATATCATCAGTGAAAACAAGGCCAGGGGCAGACTGTGGAACAGACAATCAATTACTCATATGCAAATTCAAGCTGAGGCTGAAGAAAATGAAAACAAGTCCACAAGAACCAAAATATGACCTTGAAT
>NW_006408879.1:250174-252004 GCF_000296735.1 Chrysochloris asiatica
CCCAGGATCAGACATTGTTTTGTTCTGCTGTGCATGGGTTGCTATGAGTCAGTTCCGACTTGATGGCATCTGACAACAACAACAATCTGAAAATCACATGGTTTACTATGCCGGGAATGACAAATTGAAGAGGAAGGGTATTGCATGCATCATCAAAATGAATATTTCAAGTTCTGACTTGAAGTACAATGCTGTCTATGATAGGATAATATCCATATATATGTGTACAAGGAAGATCCGTTAATACCACTATTATTCAGAGTTACGAACCAACCACTGAAACCTGTGTGATGAAATTGAAGAATTCTATCAACTTCTTTGGAGTCCTGGTGTGGTGCTGTGGGTTAATGCACTGGACTACAAAGTCAGTTGGTTCCAGCTCACCAGCTGCTCCTCAGAAACCTATACAGGATCACTAAGAGCAAGAATCAACTTGAGGGCACTTAACAATAGTCAATATTGTCTATCTGAAACTGATCAAACATGTAATCACAATGAATTGGTAATTACTGGTGATTGTAATGAAAAAGTTGGGAAAAAAAAGAAGGATCAATTGGGAACTGTGGCCTTGATGAAAGAAATTATGCTGGAGATGGCCTGATAACATTTTGCAAGACCAATGACTTATTCCTATCACTCATCTGTAAGTTTGTCATACTGTGGTGGCTTGTGTGTTGCTGTGATTCTGGAATATATGTCATGGGTATTTTAAATAGCCACAGTGTCACCCACAGTGAACAAGTTTAAACTGAGCTTCCAGAAAAAGAAAGACTAGGGAGAAATGACACAGAGTACTTCTGAATATTTAGTCACTGAAAACCTAAGGAATAACAGTGGAACACTGTCAACACCAGAACATTGGATATTGAAACACAATGAATAACACCAGGTTATTATCAGAAACAGTGCCAGATGGTGAGCCCCTCAGTTTGAATGCACTGAAAATGCAACTGGGGCAAAGATGCCTACTCAAAGTACAATTGACTGTGATGACCTGAGTAGAGTAAAACCCTCAGTACCTTCATTTGCTGATGGGGCATAACTCAAAATAAAGATAATTAGCTGTAAAAATCCATCGATAATTAAAACATGAAATGTACATAGTATGAAACTAGGAAAATTGGAAATTGTCAAAAATGAAATGGAACATATACACATTGATATCCTATGTATTAGTGAGCTAAATGTACTGGTATTGGCCATTTTGAATCTGACAATAACATGGTCTACTATACCAATGACAAATTGAAGAAGACTGGCATCATGATCATCATCAAAAAGAATATATTGATCTGTCTTGAATTGCAAGGCTGTCTCTGATAGGATAATATTCATACACCTACAAGGAAGACCAGTTAGCACCACTATTTTGAATAATATGCACCAACCACTAGAGACAGTGAAGATGAAATTGAAGAAGTCTACCAACTTCTTCTGTCTGAAATTGATCAAACGTGCAATCAAGATGTATTGATAATTACTGCCAATTATAATGCTAAGGTTGGAAACAAAAAGAAAGGATCAATAGTTGGGAAATATGACCTTGGTGATAGAAATGATACTGGAGAGCATGTGATAGAATTTAGCAAGACCAATGACTTCTTCCCACCAATCATCTGTCAGATTGTTGTACTGTGATGACTCGCATGTTGCTGTGATTCTGGAAGCTATTTCATGGGTATTTTAAATACCAGCAGTGTCACCCAGCATGTACAGTTTTCAGAGTTTCCAGACAAAGAAAGACTGAGAGGAAGAGACACAGAGTACGTTGGAATATTTAGTCACTGATAACCTTCTGAATAACAGTGGAACACTGTTAGCACCAGAACA
>NW_006408879.1:252634-265542 GCF_000296735.1 Chrysochloris asiatica
CATGGACCTCACCAGATGAAATACACATAAATCAAAATAACTACATCTGTGGAAAGAGACAGTGGAAAAACTCCATAGCATAAGCCAAACAAGGCCAGGGAATCATAAGGTATTTCTATTGTAATAGTCACAACTGTAAAGGCAGAAGATGTGATACAAAAAGGGGGGCGTTGTTAGTCTTTCATTCTGGGAACAGAGGACCCTAGGACCATGAAGAGAAAAGAGCATGAATGGAGTCTGGGATCCTAACTAGAAAGTAGTGACAGCAGGGACAGAAACAGAAGCAATGGCATAGAGAGACACAGCTGCTGAGGACTCTAGACCCATGGACTGAGAATGAGAAAGTCTGTGGCCTCAGGCAGGAGGCTGGCTTGCAAAGTGTGACATCTGGTCATTTAAACAAATTTATATTTTCTGCGTGTTTTGTGTACATCCAAACGAAACAAAACAAAAAATGGGAATAGAGGTAAATACTGCTAACTAATGATGCACAGAGGATATAGTAGTAATAATAAATAATAATGATAATAAAATGGTATATTAATAGCTACATAACAATAACAACAACAAAGACAAGAAAGAAGGAAAAGATCAAAAAGATACTCTGAAGCTTACTTTCCAGCATAGAGATGCAAAACAAAAGGAAAAAATGAGGAAGCTCAAGAGCTATATAGAAAATTTTAAAGAGCAGCTCAAGAAGACAAAGTCAAATATTATAACAAAATGTGCAAAGTTAGAAAAGCAAGAGAAGAAAACACTCAGCGTCTCTCAAACTGAGGGAACTGAAGAAAAAAATTAAGCCTCGACTTTCAATACTGAAGAACTTGTGGGTAAAATAGTAAATGATGCAGAAGGCATCAAAAAAAAAAAGATAGAAGGAATACACAGTCACTGAACCAAAAATAAATGGCCGATGTTCAGCCATTTCAAGAGGTAGCATATGATCAAGTGCCAAGGGACACTGAAGGTATTGGCAAAGAACAAGTTTCAAGGAATTGAAGGAATACAAATTGAAATCTTTCAACAAACTGAGGCCACACTGGAGGTGCTCACTCATCCATGCCAAGACATTTTGAAGACAATTATCTGGCCAACTAACTGCTAGTTGCGCCATTACAAAGAGAGGTGACCCAACAGAATGCATAAGTCATCGGACAATATCATTCATTAAAGTCTTATACAAGTAAAATTTTGCTAAAGATAATACAAAAACAGCAGCAAAAATGCATTGACTGAGAACTGCCAGAGGTTCAAGCTGAAGTCAGTTGAGAACATAAAATGAGGGTCGCTATGGGTCGGAACCGACTCGACGGCACTTAACAACAACAACAACATCATTACTGACGTCAGATGGATCTTGGATGAAAGCAGAGAATACCAGAAAGATGTTTACCTGTGCTTTATTGACTATTCAAAGGTTTTCTTTCAGTTGTGCAGGTCATGATAAGCGATGGACAACATTGTGGAGAATGAATATTCCAGAACACTTAATTGTGCTCATGAGGAATCTGTGAAGAGACGAAGAGGCAGTTATTCTAGCAGAACAAGAGAAGACTAAATGATTTAAAATTGGCAAAGGTGGGTTCCATGGTTATTTTCTTTCATGATACTTATTCAATCTGTATGCTGCTCACATAATCTGATAAACTGGACTATATGAAGAAAAACAAGGATTTAGAGCTAGACTCATTAACAACTTTCCATATACAGATGATACAACCTTGCTTGCTGAAAGTGGAGTTCAAATATTTACTGATGAATATCAAAGAATACAGCCTTCGATATGGGTTGCACTTCAATGTAAAGAAGACAAAACTCATCACCACTGAACCAATAAAAAACATGCAGATAAACGGAGAAAAAATTGAAGTTGTTAAAGACTTCATTTTGCTCAGATCAACCATCAACAGTCCTGGAAGCAGCAGTCAAGAAATGAAACAACATATTACATTCGGCAAATCTGTTGTACAAGATGTCTTTATAGTGTTGAAGAGCAAAGATGTCAGTTTGAAGACTGAGGTGTACCTGACCAAAGCCATGGTATTTTCAGTTGCCTCATATGCATGCAAAAGTTGGACAGTGAATAAGGAAGACTGCAGAAGAATTGATGCATTTGAGTTATGGTGTTGGAGGAGAATATTGAAAGTGTTATGGAATATCAAAAGAGCAAACAGTCTGTGTTGGAAGAAGTAGAACCAGAGTGCTCCTTGGAAGCCAGGATGGCCAGACTTTGTCTTCATACTTCGGACATTTTGTCAGGAAGACCAGTCTCTGGAGAAGGATATCATGTTTGGTAAAGTGGTGGGTCAGAGAGAAAGAGGAAGACCCCCAGTGAGATGGATTCTTACACTGTTAATAGCAATGGGCTCAAGCGTAGTGGTGATTGTCAAGTTACACAAGACTGGGCAGTGTTTGTCCTGTTGTGCATAAGGTGGCTATGAGCTGGTATGGACTCGATGGTCCCTAAACAACAACAATAAATCATGTAGTGGCTGTCTTACAATCTTGCATGAGTGTGCTCAGTTTCAGAATGAGGGGCGTAAGGTAGAATCCCCACTGAATAATTTTCCTCTTTTCCAGATGGATCTGGTGAAACGGGGTGGGGGATAATGGCAATAGGATTTTATGAATCAACTGTGAGAAATTGTTATCAGGATTAATAGAGATTGTCACAACTGTAATTGTAGAAGATGCGTAACTAAAAAAGGAGGAATAGTTAATCTTTCATTTCAGGAACAGAGGAGCCCAGGTCCATCAAGAAGGAAGAGCATGAGTGGAGCAGGAGATCCCACCCAGAAAAGCAGAGACAGCAGAGACAGTGGTAGAAGTGATAGAATAAAGAGAACAGCTCAGGGCTCTAGGCCCATCAACTGAGAAAGGCTCGGAGTCTGCCAGCAACAGGTTGGATTGAAAAATGTGCCCTTTGGGCATTTAAATGACGATAGAAGTTTTTGTTTTGTATGTGTACATCAAATATTTTTGCTTCGTTCCTTTATGAAAAATAAGATTTAGAAGGGAAGCAACAGGGTCAAAGTGGTATAACTTGGTACAAGGAGGGGAGTATAATTGTTGAGACGAAACAAAAATTATGATTGGCTGAAAGTAAAGCTGATAATCTTGTCTGCTTTAGCTTCACTCAGTTCACAATAAAAACTGCAAACAAAACAACACAAGAACAAGAATCCGCCTTAACCATCCACTTCATGAACACATTTGTTCTCAATTGTTAGTTGTAAGTCTAGTCATCTCTGACTATAGTAAGCTCGTGTTTAACAGTCCTGTACCCTCTTCATGATCATCGGTATTCCTGAGTCCTTTGTGGTCATCACATTGAGGGTTTTCCTCATTGTATCTCACTGAGGGTTCCCCTGACCCTCACAATCATGCAATGTTTCTTCAGATAATGGAGGCAAGTTGAAATCTCAGATATTCTACAAGCCATAGGTTTTTGATTGAATACATTTAGAAGAAGCAAAAACACTCAAGATAATGGATCAGGACTTGAATGATCTTTCAGCTTAGGGAGGAATAAAAGGCAGATGGCTTAAATGCATGAAATGAGAACTAGGAAGCAGCAACTGGAAAAAGACTGCAATATGCAGAAAGCCGTAGCAAACTTAACCCACCTCAGGCTGAGCCTGGAAGCTGGACTTGGCATCCAGCAGACAGGGATGGATGCCCAAAGAACCAAGCCTGCTAGCACTCTGGGCCACTCTGCATTATGCTAGCAGAAGAAACATGTTCCCAAGAAAAGCCACCCTTGCTAATATTTTTTATTTCTTAAAAATGGGAGCCTTCTGTTCTATGGAAAGTAGTTCATTTTCCCCAGTTAGAGTCTTCCCTCTGGGCTAACTATGATTGCAGTTTGGGCCAGAAAAATTATGCTGCCATATAGGATGACTTTTTTGATTCTGTGCCCATGCCAACTAAATTACTGGAAACACCAGACAGACTTTCATAAGTACCACAGGCATGTCTGGGTTTTCAAGCTTCAGCAAAGAGCTCTTTTCCAAGAACGATATGAAACAGATTTAATAAACATATAACAAAACGACCTTCTCTTTCTGCATTTTTGTGGTGAGTTTGCCTTTATCCCACACTAGCATTGATTTTTCAGAGTATGGGGTGAGTAATTAATTAAATAGAAATCATGTTAAAAGTATTTTATTTAAATTTACTTAAGAACAATTGGTGTGTGTTCCATATGTTAACATGGGACTTCCATACTTGACTCCTCATAGCAATGGTGGTGGTTATGTGCTGTGGAGTCGGTTCTGAATCACAGTTACCCTGTATAGGATTTCTGAGGCTGTAAATCTTTATGGGAGCAGAAAGTCTCATCTTTCTCCTGTGGAACCTGGTAGTTTTGAACTGCTCACCTTGAGATTTGCCACCCAACTCCTAATAACACAAGAGCAAAATTATGACTAAAAGGCACGTAAAAAATAACTGTATTTGCTGCGTAGTGGTTACGAATCGGGTTGCGAACTGCAAGGTCAGCAGTTCGAAGCTACCAGCTGTTCCGGGGGAGAAAGATGAGGCTTTCTGCTCCAATAAAGAATTACAGCCTTGCAAACCCTGTACAGGGTCGCTATGAGTTGAAACCGACTTCACGGCACGTAACCATCAACCACCAAAAACAAACAAATAACTCATCACAACCGAAAACAGAAGCAAAACTTCAAAGTCAATGCTAGGTTTCCTCTCTTGAACTGCAAATAAGAGATATAACCCCTGCCCCACCCTTCAAAAAAGCAAAAATATTATAATTTGCTATTTCCAGACCCCTTCATTGGACTCTTGGTGTGGTGCTCTAGGATCTGTACTGGACAATGAACTGCAATGTAGGCAGTTCAAACCCACCAGCTGAGCCTTGGAAACCCTGTACAGGTTTGCTACGACTTGGAACTGACTCGATGGCACAGTATTTAACAAAACCCTTCCTTAATTGAACCCAACTCTGACATTCTGTAGGGATGGACACAAATATAACTAAAATGGAGGCTTGTTGTTGTTAGGTGCCATCAAGTTAGTAAAAACTCATAATGACTGACCCTATGCACAACAGAACAAAGCACTGCCCAGACCTGCGCCAACCTCACAACTGTTGCTACCTTTGAGCCCACTGAAGCCGCCACTGTGCTGACCCATCTCACTAGGGGTCTTCCTCTTTGTCTCTGACCCTTCACTTTACCAAACATGATCTCCTTCTGCAGTGACGGATCCCTCCTGACTTGTCTGAAGTATGAGAGAAATCTGTGCATCCTGACTTCCAAACAACTTGTGATCATTTTCTAACAGAAAAAGTTGGCAGTTCAAATCCCCTAAAGTGCTATGGAAGAAAGGTCTAATGATCTGTGTGTGCAAACATTGCAGCCAAGAAGACCCTCTGCCACAAGGGGTTGTTATGAATTAGAATTGACCTGTTGGCAGCAGCAAAAATGTGATCTAATTTATGGTTAAAATTTGCAAACCTCTGAAACAACTAAAACATAGTGAGAGAGGTTAATTATGGCCTGCTTGATCATCTGGTGAGGATTAGAGCTAGGATTCAAATCCACATGGCTTGACTCCGGAGGCAAAGAAAGGGGGAATGGTTCTGCTGAGTCAGCTCTGGGTGTATTAAACAACCTGCGACTGTTTGATTTGGTGGCTCAGCATGTTGATCATTTGCATCACCAGTGACCTGTTAGCAATGTGCTGTCACAAAGCTCTTCACAGACATTTTCTCAACGTGGCCTAGGAAATGCCAAGGCTTTCTGACTCAAGAATGTAGCTGGGATTGTGGGAGCTTCATTTCATAAACTGGTTCAGGAAACTTTCCACCAAGGGAAAAATGAAAAACTGAACAACGGGAGAAACTGTATGTCTCCAACAGGAAGTGTGACACATAACAAATAAGCTCCAGTTGTCTGGGTCAGGCCCCATTTGAGGCTGCTGAGGGTATCACTGACAACCCAGATGCAGAGAACATCTGTATCTTACCATACCTGGGTCAGCCGCTTGGTTTCTGTTCCTCAAAACGGCAGTGTCTTATTTGGCTGGAGATAAATGTTACTCAACCATCCCAGCTCCAGATGAAGCCATTTGAATTAAACTTAGAATAATTTTTGTTAAGTTTGGTCAACACTGGACACAACTCAGTAAAGGTTTCACTCATCCAAACATGTTTGCCGCCATGACACCAGTTGCATAGGACCTGGGGCCCACTGGGTAGCAGAATGAATAATATTTCTGATCATAGATGTTTTGATAGGTGTTTTTTACAGTGTATAGATGTGGAATGATGTACAGATGTCCTATAAATTTTATCACCTTTATTTTCAGTCCCTTTTGTTGTGGTGGCTAATTTCTGTACAGTTGGTTATGAATCTGGAGACCTTTGTAACAACAGAAGAAAATGTTGCCTGACTGTCTTCATGATCGTTGGTATATTTGAAACCACTGCTACAGCCGGCCCCAGGAACTCCTACACATACATTGTATGTGAGAAAACGTTCCCAGTTTACTCTGTGAAATGGGTGGGAGAGATCCAGAGAAACTACTGTTGGTCCATAACTGGGCTGATAGCACAGGAAAAACATTCTAAAAAGTAAAACAAACAAACCAGCCTGTGATAGTTAAGGCTTTGTGTCAGCTTGACTGGGTTGGGATTCTCAGTGGTTTGGCAGTTGAGATGTAGTGATACTCATAATGAGATCTGATACATGCAACTGACTCTATGCTGAGGTCTGATATGAGTAGCCAACCAACTGAAAGGAAGTTTTTTCAGGGGTGTGGCCTGTTTCCAATATATTAGAGACTCAGGCTTGCTTTCTGCTGGGCCTGGATTTTACATAGGACTCATCTTCCCCCCTCTGGTTCTCTGGACTTGAGCCAGTTGCCTGCTCTATTACCTGTCGAGCTTTCAGCAGTTTGCCTGTGTGCATGCCAGACCTCCCTGTCTGTCTGCCTGCCAATCTTGGTTATCTAACCCAGACTTGGGACTGTCCACTTCTACGACTGTGTGAGTCATTTCCTTGATATATAAATAAAGTTATGCTGATTTTGCTTCTCTAGGGAACACAGCCCAAAGACACAATAACCATCGGGAATCTGACATGATCATGAGAAACAAGATTCTTCTCCTCATTAACCCGTTGCTGTAGTGGTAACCCCATGTATGTCAGGGTAGAACTGAGCACTGAACATTTTCAACGACTGATTTCTCAAAAGAAGATCACCAGATCTGTCTGACCAAACACCTATAGAGCATCAACTTTCAATTAGTAGCTAAGTGCATTTATGTTTGCTCCACCAGGAGCTCCCCTTCCTCAATGTTGTTGTTGTTAAGTGCAGTAGAGTTGGTTCTAACTCATAGTTACCCTGTGCAGGGATTTTTGAGGAGCAACTGGTGGGTTTGAACTACTGACTTTGCAATTAGCAGTCCAGTGCTTATCCTACGGCACCACACGTGAAGACAAGACATCCCTTCTTCATCGGAATTTGAATAAACACTGGGAAAGGGCCCACACTGCCTCCAGTGGTGAAGCATGTAATTAAAATGAACTGGTCGCCTTTGAAAAGAACTAAAGACAGGTACCTAGATGGATTCACTTCGTTTTTTTCTGTGAGCAAAATGGCCTTGCTGATCACTCACGTCCATAGTCAAAACAATTATTTCCCAAGTCTGCTTGGAGGCTAAGAATAATTTTGTTATTTTTCTTGACCAAATAGAACATCATGAGAATTCAACATTTTTCAAGTCTATTTTAGAAAGGCTTCCCTAACAATTAAAACTGTGAATTTTAAATATTTAAAGAAATAAAACAACCATCAAAAGCTTTCATGCCATGCTTTACGACTGTAAAACATGTCTCTCGGTCTGACCGGCAAGGCAGGAAATTCACTGATAGGTAACCAAGGTGAAGTTCCTCTTGAGCCATGGCTCACCCTATGAGAAGTCCAATACCTCTGTGGTATTAACCAAATCCATATAATTGTGTCTTCAAATCTACTATGTTAAGAAGAAAAAAAGATGAAAGAAGAAATCCACTATGTCAACAAGCAAAAAAATAAAATGACATGATTGTGTGACTTTGCACAGACATAAGGTTTCCGTTTAAGGTTTAAATGTCCTTCCTTCCTCCATCCTGCATGAGCATCAGAACACTGCCATCAATGCAGCATCCATGGTCAGCAGTCCCGCCATCTCCCCATGGTCCATACATGAATGACCAGGGACACAGCACCAATGTCACCAGCATAGCTGATAATACAGAGTCCCAGATGTCCAGAATTGCAGCTGTCCATATGAATATCAATTACTGTACCAGGCTGAAGCATTTCTTGGAGACGTTACCCTGAAGATTTAATACACATGATTATTCTTAATACTAAAAAACTGGTTGTGCAACAAACCATTTATTTTGGAATCACAGTAATCATCATGTCTGTGTACAATATCCCAGTAATTTATTTTTAGATCATATTTTGATTATTTCTGGCAGTCTTCAGGAAAACATTAGCATGCTACAAAAATTTGACACGACATAAGCATTTATTTTGCTTTCTTTAAAAATATTAGACCCATAAAAATGATCTTTTCTCTTTTTGTCTTCAACTAATTATAGAATGGGAATTGTGGTGGTGCTATACTATAAGCACTAGACTATGAACCACAAGGTTGGCAGTTTGAGCCCACCAGCCACTCCCAGGGAGACACATGAGGCTTTCTGCTCCCATAAAAATGTAAAGACACCAAATTAGAGTGGCTGTAAGTCAGAAAGCACACAGTATGCATATAGGAAAATTGGGAGTTACAAAAAATTAAAGGGAATGTATAAAAACTGATATCCTAGGCATTAATGGATGAAATTAATTGGTATTGGCATTTATGGACCTGAAAATCACATGGTTCATTATGATGGGGTTGACAAATTGAAGATGAAAGGCATTCCATTCATCAACAAAAATAATATTTCAAGATCTGTCTTGAAGTATAATGCTGTTCATAATAGGATAAAACTACAAGGCAGACTAGTTAATACCACTATATTCAAAATTACCCACAACCCACTAAAACTAGTGATGATGAAACTAAAGAATGCTACCAACTTCTTCAATCTAAAATTGATAAAAAATGCAATCAAGATGTATTGCTAATTACTGTTGATAGGAAAGCAAGTCTTAAAAACAAAGAGGAAAATGGGTAGTTGGAAAACATGGCCTTGGTGATAGAAATTATCCTGGAGATCCTATGATAAAATTTTGCTACAGTAATAACTTCTTGGAAACACCTTTTTTAAACAACACAAAAGATGACTATACACATGGACCTCACCAGTTGGAATACACATCAACTTGACTACATCTGTGGAAAATAATGGTGGAAAAGCTCCATATCATCAGCCAAAACAAGGCCAGGGCAGATTGAGGAACAGACCATCTATTGTTCATATGCAAGTTCAGGCTGAAGCTGAAGAAAATTAAAGCAAGTCTATGAGAGCCAAAATATAACCTTGAATATACCCCACCTGAAATTAGAGATCATCTGATGAACATATTTGATGCATTAGACACCATAGACTTAAGATCAGAAGAGTTGTGGGATGACGTCAATTATATCATACAGGAAGAAAGCAAAAGGTCATTAAGAAGACAAGAATGAAGGAAAAAAACAAAATGGATGTCAGAAGAGACTCTGATACTTGCTCTCCAGCATAGATATGCTAAAGCAAATAAAGGAAGTGAAGAAATACAAGAGCTGAACAGAAACTTTTAAAGGTCAGCTCAAGAAGACAAAGTCAAATATTATAACAAAATGTGCAAAGACCTGGAGTTAGAAAATTAAAAAAGGAAGATCACTCTCAGCACTTCTCAAACTGAGGGAACTGATGAAAAAAATAATTTTCAACTTGTGGTATTGAAGTGTTCTCTGGGGAAATTGTTGAATGATGCAGATAGCATCAAAAAAAGATGGAAAGAATACACAGAGTCACTGTATCAAAAGGAAATTTGTCAATGTTCAACCATTTCAAGAGGTACAAATGATCAAGAAGAGTCAATGCTCCTGATGGAAGAAGTCCAAGTTGTTTTGAAGGCATTGGCAAAGAAAAAGGCTCCAAGAGCTGATGAAATAAAAATCAAAATCTGTCAATAAACTGATGCAGCACTGGATGCACTCACTCATCTACGCCAAGAAATTTGGAAGACAGCTACCTGGCCAATTGACTGAAAGAGAAGAGATCTGTATTTGTTCCTATTCCAAAGAAAAGTGACCCAACAGAATATGGAAATCATTGAACAATATTAATTGTACATAGACCAAAAGGCAGTTGTTCGAACAGAACAAAGGAACATCGAATGTTTTAACAGTAGGAAATGTGTGCACCAGGATTGTATTTCTTCACCACACTTATTCAGTCTGTATGCTGAGCAAAAAATCAGAGAAGTTGGATTATATGAAGAAAAACGTGGCATCAGGATTGGATGACTCATTAACAACCTGCCATATGTAGATGATGCAACCTTGATTGCTGAAAGTGAAGAGGACTTAAAATACAGATGAAAATCAAGGACCACAGCCTTCGGTACAGGTTGCATCTCAATGTAAAGAAAACAAAAATCCTCACTACTGGACCAATAAACAACATTCTTATCAATGGTGAAAAGATTGATGTTGTCCAAGACTTCATTTTGCACAATCAATCATCAACACTCATGGAAGTTGTAGTCAAGGAAACAAATAACATAGGGCATTAGGCGAATATGCTGCACAAGACTTCTTTAAAGTGTCAAATAGTAAAGATATCAGTTTGAGGACTAAGGTGTGCCTGACCCAAGCCATGGTATTATCAATAACCCCATATGCATGCAAAAGTTGGTCAGTGAATAAGGAAGGCCATAGAAGAATTGATGCATTTGAGTTATAGTGTTGGAGGAGAATATTAAAAGTACTATGGCCTGCCAAAATAACAATCAGGGCTGTGTTGGAAGAAGTACAGCCAGTGTGCTCCTTGGAAGCCAGGATAGCCAAGCTTTGTATCTTATACTTCAGATATATAATCAGGAGGGACCAGTTATGGAGAAGGATATCATGTTTGGTAAAGTGGGATGTCAGAGAGAAAGAGGAAGACCCTAATGAGATGGATTGGCACAGTGGTGACAGCAATGGCATAGCAGAGATTGTGAGGTTGGCCCAGGATCAGGCAGTGTTTTTCTCTGTTATGCGTAGGGTCAGTATGAGTTGGAAGCGACTTGATGGCACCTAACAACAACAACAACAACAACAACAACAACAACAACAACAACTTCATTGCAAATACTTTTTAAAAATAAAATAAAAGATGGCTATACACATGGAGTCCTGGTGTGATGCTATGTGTTAATGCACCACACTACAAAGCTGTTTGAACTACTGGGTCGGCAGTTCAAGCTCACCAGCTGCTCCTCAGAAACCCTTTACAGGGTCTCTATGGGTCAGAACCGACTCAACGGCACTTAACAACAACAACATACCCATCGAACTAACTGGATGTAATACACAGACATCAAATTGACAACCTCCGTGGAAAGAGACAGTGGAAAAGAAAGCCAGGAGTAGACTTTGACACACACCATCAATTGCTCATATGCAAGTTCAAGGCGAAGTTGAACAAAATTAAACAAATACACAAAAGCTAAAATATGATACTGTATGTATCCCACCTGAATTTATACATCATCTCAATAGTAGATTTGGTACAGTAGACATAAATTACCTAAACCAGAAGAATTGTGGAATGACATCAAGAACATCATAAAGGAGGAAAACAAAAGATCTTTAACAAGACAAGGAAAAAGAAAAAGACCAAACTGGATGTCAGAAGAAAATCTGAAGCTTGCTTTCCAGTGAAGAGAGCAAATGGAAGATATGAGGAGGGAAATGAGCTGAACAGAAAATTTTAAAGGACAGTTTGAGAAGACCAAGTCAAATACTATAACGAAATCTGCAAAACCAAAAGGGAAGAACACATACAACATTTCTCACGCTGAAAGAAATTGAAGAAAAATATCAATATTCTATGGACAAAATATTGAATTATGCAGAAAGCACCAAAAGAAGATGGAAGGAATACACAAAGTCACTGCATCCAAAAGAAGTTTTAGAAGATCAACCATTTCAAGGCATAGTGTATGATCAAGAGCCAATGGTATTGAAAGTAGAAGTCAAAGGTGCACTGAAGGCACTGGCAAACAACAAGGCTTCCGGGAATTGATGGAATACAAATTGGAATCTTTCCCAAAAAATTGAGGTAGTATTGGAGGCACTCACTCATCTATGCTAAGAAATTTGAAAGACAGTTACCTGGCCAACAGACTGGAAGAGATTCATATTTGTGCCCATTATAGAATGTGGAAATAATTGTACAATATCATTAATATCTCATGTCATGAAATTTTGTTAAAGATCATTTTTAAATGGCTGCAACAGTACATTGACAAGGAACTGCCACAGGTTCATGCCAGATTCAGAAAAGGACATGGAACATTGCTCATATCAGATGATTCTTGTTTGATAAACAAGCCATGGTATTTTCAGTTGTCTCATATGCATCAGAAAATTGAACAGTGAATAGGAAGACTATAGAATGGATGCATTTGAGTTATGATGTTGGAGAAGAATATTAAAAGCCCATTGGGTGAGAACAAACAAGATGGCGGATCAGATAGAAGTGCAGTGAGGAGCTCCATCAACAACAACACAGAATACCGGACCAAGCAGGCTCAGGGGCTGGTGCCAGAAAGCCAAACCACATATAAAGGAACATTTAGAAGGTTGGAAGGCTTTCAGCTAGGGGAATTTGTAGCAGAAGCAAGAAATCCATTGCTTTCTAATTCAAGATGCTCAGCTGCTCCCAGAGCCTCCATCTTGGGCAAGACCAAGC
>NW_006408879.1:269846-278045 GCF_000296735.1 Chrysochloris asiatica
GTCCTCCCAACTGCTGGCTTTCTGTTAACAAATCTTGGATCAGATCTCTCCCTGTCTATGTGATTGACTACAGTGACAGGCAGCAATCCCTCATTTCAGTTCGGCAACATTTCTGGTGACCACACTCAGGAGCCTTGCAGATTTCCCCAGAAAGCAGTATTACTAGCAAAAGGACAAGTCTCCTTTGTGAGTGATATTGTTTGCTGGGAGGCCCACTGGCTGCATTGACAGGTGAGCCCAGGAGCATGGTAACCGAATACTCCAAGCAGTGTGCCAAGAATGTTTTTCTTGGGAGTCTTCAGTCCTGTGTCTCCTGCACTCACTCTCACCTTCACTTTTGAGATCCCCTTGCTTTATTTTGGGTGCGTACATAGGGGCACGGTAGGCAGGAAATAATTTCCTAAAAATGTTCTTTCTGTTTCTGTTAAGGTTAACCTCTGCATCTGAAAAATGGGAACACAGGCCTCAATCCCAAAGAAAAGCCCTTTAGGGTGTAATTCTGTACGACTGGTCTCCGTATAGGTATCCTCCTATGACAAAACAGGAAATGATGCTTTACTCTAACAAGCTTGGCCAATGTACAATCTAAATTATTGGGGGCAGGGGGGACTTTGAATGGATCCTTAAATTATTATTTCACCTTACAGCTTGAATTATTCAACCAATGTGCCAAATTGCCTACCTGTTTGTAAAATTACTTTATTTTTGTTTTGTCTTGTATTTATGTTTAAGAAACTGACAACAACCTGGAATTCCAAGAGTCTGTAAGTTATAGCACGTATATGTAATATAATGCAGTTATGCTGCCCAAAATTACTATGAACGTCATGCAGAGGAAAAATGAATACAGATGAGTATTTGGTGAAAAAAAAATGAGATATAGCGTTCTACCCAGGCCTACATGTGAATATACAAAGATGTGAATGGTTGCTTTTATATGAAGTGTAGCTTTGATTGTAGAATTGTCTTAAGGCTCCTGATACACCAGCAGTACCTAGTAGGGAGCCATATAGTCTGATCTAATGAAGCTGCCCTGCCTTATTCAGCCACCGAGGAAAGCAGCTTGGAAGTTATTTCTCCATCCCATATCCTGCAAGGGACCCATTTCGGTCGAAGGCTACCCAGAACAGAGGCAGGACAACACTCGCTCAGGCAGATACATATAGGATTGAATCCTGGAGAGCAACCTGTTGGATATTACTGGGCACATACTCTTGTCTCTACCTCAGACTTGTTAAATAGGAAAAATTCAAACCATTCCTATCGAGATGACCCAGTCAAAATGACAGATTTAGTAATCACCATTTTTGCTACCCATCACCCGAACTGAGCAGATATTCAGTCTCCAGTAATGAAAGGAGGCTGGTCTTAGATGAGGCACACAACAAAACAGCACACATCCATAGAGAATACCTGACTGGGACCTGGGCTTTAGTCAAGGCAACTCCTCTAACCGAGTCAAACAAGAATCTAAATGATGGGGACTTGCTGTGGCTGGAGGACCATAAATGGTACAATCTCAGAGGTCTGAAGAATGGAGTTCCTAAACAAAAGAGCTTGAACATGGTACAGGCAGTTAGTTCAGCAGACACCAACTGAGGACCCCTCTGAATTCCTGGACTGAATCTACCAGACTTACTGTAAGTACCCAGACCTTGACCCTGAGAACTCAGCAAATATCTGAATGGTTAACATGACTTTAGCTCCCAAGCACTCCCGGTATTAGAAAGAAAACTGCAGAAATCCAATGGGGCAATTGGCACGAATCTATTCCAATTGGTTGACATCGCCTTTGAAGTATTCAACAAGAAGTCTCCGGCCATCACTGTCTTTCTAAAAGACCACAAGATATAAGCTTGTGGGGCCCCTGGGAGGACCTCCAAAAGGAAAATTCCTTAAAGCAAGGATCAATGTGCTTATTGCAAAAGGCTGGACACTTATAAACTGAATGTCCAAATCACAGGGGGAGGACCTAGCAGGAAAAGCCACCCTCCAACTCACTAGATGGCCAACCAAGTTATATTTTCTGAAGAATGAAGTGCCTGGAGGGGCCAGCATGATTTGGCATCAACTTCTGCCATCCCTGTTGTCCCCAGTAACTTCTGGTAAAAATGACGTTAGGGGGACAGACTGGATTTTTGGTGGACACTGGGGCTATTATTTAGTGGTCAATAAACCTCTGGCTTCCCCAGTCTCCCATTCAGTGACAGTGACTAGGGTCTCAGGGAGGACAGAGTACCAGTTCTTCCTGGAACCACCTAGACTGCTTCATTGGAGAAAAGACAATGACACACAATTTCCTATATATGCCTGACTGCCCAGTCCGCTTACTGGGTTGGAACCTGCTTCCTAAGTTGCATACTCAAATAAACTTTATTCCTGAAATCAAAAGTTTGCAGATGGAGGTTCATTATGAACATGCTTAGAAATTACTGATTCAAACTCTGGAAACCAGTCCACATTGGCCTTAGATCCGCAATCAAGTAAGCCCCATCATGTGAGCTAGCAGAACATCAAGGAGAGCCAAGAGGGCATCTCCCATCAAGGTCTGATTGAAGCCTGGAACCTACCATCCCACAGAAACCAATATCCTCTCTGGAAAGATGCCAACAAATGAACTACGGGTCAGCCTATCACCATCCCCATCAGGTCGTCTCCCTGATGCAACAGAAGGGAAGCCAATGGTTCACAACAGGATGGATGGGGTGATATCAGATTATTTTACTGAATAATCAGCATATTATCCTGAGAATTGTGCAGTGACTAAACCCAACCACTCTCAATGTGGTGTCTGGAAGACTGAACCATGATTATATAGAAATCATTGACTAAGTATTGTTCAGCCGACCTGACCTATTTGACCAACCATTATATCTGGTAGACTAGACATTGTTCATGAATAGAAGTAGTTACATGGAGAAAGGGACTCGGAGAGCAAGGTTTGTGATAGTAACCTTACAAAACCCAGCAGAGGGAGTAGCCCTCCCACCATGGACTTCGACTCAAAAGACCAAAATGGCTGCACAGATGAGGGCATTAGACCTGTTGGCAAGAAAGGCTGTGAATATGTACCCAGAGGACTTGAGCTGGGCTGAAGCAAAATGATTTGAGAGAGAGGTTAGTGAATGAAAAGTGAATGGCTACAGAATTGTTCTGGTTCTGAGAGGTTAATGACAATAGAATGGTTCTGATCCTAATAAAACTAGCTCTTGGTCTCATTAAATGAGTCCATGAAATGATCCACTATGGGAAAGAGACCTCGGTGGAATTCATTAAGCCCTGGTTCAAGGGCAAGGGATTAGCAAAAATCATCCAGGATGTTAGCTCTAACTGTTTGTTTAAATGGCCTCGAGAACAATCCCAAGGCAGACCCTGGACAAATTGGCAAGTTGACTTCATGCAGTTGCCCCCAAGCTGGGGACTCAACTATTTGTTGGGTTTTGTAGATACCTTTTCTGGTTGGTTAGAAGCTTTCTTCACCTGAACAGAGCGAACTTCAGAAATAGTGAAAATCTCTTGAAGGAGATTATCTCTAGGTTTGGACTTGCAAAAAATGTCCAAAGTGGCAATACCTACAGACGAAATGCAGATTGCACTCAGCATGGAGACCCCACTCATCCAGAAAGCGGAGAAAATGAACCATACTTCACAGAAACAAGTGACAACACTGTCAGGAAATTCATCTACATTGGGACCAGATGTTGCCCTTGGCCTTGTTCCCAATTCAGGTAGCCCCCTGAATTGAGAACAAGACCAAGTGGGCTTAAAGTGACCCCTTATGAAATTGTATATGGTAAACCTTTCCAGGTAGCTTCCCTCCTCTCTCCACCTGACCTCAACCAACATTTGAAAGTGCAGTGGTTTGCAAAACACCTCCACCACGTACTTTCTGTTTTTCTTAAAATTTGCTCTTCCTAGATCGGCTTGCTCTGCTATGGGTAACCTGCACCCCTTCCAGCCTGGAGCTCATTTCCTGTTCAAAATGTGGAAAGATGAACCTGACTCCCAGTTAGAAGAGAAGTGGATCGGGCCCTGGGAGATCCTGCTGATGACCCCCATTGCTCTCAAACTTGTGGGCCTCAAGACCTATGCGCACCGCATCAGTCAAGTAATGTCCTGGATGAAAATGGCCATGAATTCTTCCTCAGATCTCAGGCTGCGATTGTTGTTCTTAAGTGCTGTCGAATTGGTTTCAAACCATAACGACCCTGTATAGGGTTTCCCAGGAGCCGCTGGTGAGCTTGAACTGCCGATGCTGCAGTTCAATCTAACTTTGCAGTCCAGTACATTAGCCCACAGTGACTCTGCAATTAAGGCAACGTTAATCTTCTCTCTCCTGATGTGGGTTAGACATTCAGATGAAAACATTTGAGTATGTTTAGCAAAGCATGTAATGAATGTGTCTGATTTCTGTTTAAAGGGATATTGTATGTCGAACAAATCTTTACCTTCTGCTTTACTGGGGTTAGTACTTTTATAATACAGCTCCAGAAGGTTGTGTCCTTCATATATAAGAATAATGAAGTAGATTTCACCTATAATGGTCTCTGGAGGTTAGTCCATGACACTACTGAGAAGAATCAAGAAAAATTTTCCATCAGTGTAAGGTCAGTAACACCCAGCACCCACTGTCAGACTTGTTTTGATGGTTTGAAGAACAGACTTCTGGTTTTCCACATAACAAGTTGGGATATCCACCCCTTCTTCAAGTGCAGGTCCCCCAATATGTGAACATAACCAAATCAGCTCAATCATAGCGAGAACCAGGTCCTGCGGGTCTAATGCAGGTCCCTTCAATGTGTGAATGTAACCATTCAACTCAATTATAGAGAGAGTCAGGTCCTGTTAGTCTAATGCAGATCCCTTCAATGTGTGAATGTAACCAATTCAGCTCAATTATAGTAAGAGTCAGGTCCTGCTGGTCCAATGCAGATCCCCTCAATGTGTGACTGTAACCAATTTGGTTCGGAATTACAGTGAGAATCTGGTCCTGTTGATCCAATGCACGCACAGCAAATTTACCAGCAGGGTGGTTCCTCCTCTGGGGAAAGAAGGCCTTCTCCTACATCCCTGCTGACTCTACTAGTAAAGGCAGGAGGGCTGTACTTTTGGAAGGTTCATCACCTTCCTACCCCAGAGACAGGACCCGACTGACAGACCTCATCATGGAGTCAGCCAGGAACTAGTACTCCCCTATATGACTTCTATCTTGATCTACATCTGTTCAGTACAGCTTAACATGTGACCCTATCCCCTTTTTAGAATGCCTGCTACAGTCATGACCCTAAAAGTAGAAATCAACAGACTAGTCTGTAGAGTAGTAAAAATCCTTAATGTCACGTCCCAGACAATCACTGTCCTAAGTGTAGAACTGAAACAAGTCAGGAAAGCAGTATTGAAGACCAGGCTGCTGCAGATTATTCCCACCACTGTCAATGTGTCATAGTGTGGTAACTTGTGTGTTATTGTGATTCTGAAAGGTATTTTAAATACCAGCAGGGTCACCCATGGTGAACAGATTTCAGGTGAGTCTCCAGATGAAGACAGACTAGGAAGAAGGAGAGACAAACAACCTCCAATTATTTAGTCACTGAAAACCTTATGAATAGCATTAAAATACTGTCAGATATAGTGCTGGAAACTGAGCCACTCTGGTTAGAAGGCATTCAAAATATGACTGGGGAAGAGGTGCCTCCTCAAACTAGACTTCACTGTACTGACATGAATGGAGTAAAGACCTCAGGACCTTCATTTACTGATGGAGCACAACTCAAAATGAAGAGAAACAGCTGTAAACATCCATTAATAATTGGGACATGGACTGTATGAAATATTAATCTAGGAAAATTGGAAATTGTCAAAAATGAAATGGAATGCATAAACATTGATATCCTAGATATTAGTGAACTGAAATGGACTGGTATTGGCCATTTTTGAATCTGACTATCCTGGGAATGACAAATTGAAGAGAATGGCATCACATTCATCATCAAAAAGAACATATCAAGATCTGTCAAGAAATACAGCTCCGTCTGTGATACCATAATACCCATACGCCTAAAAGGAAGACTAGTTAATACGACTATTATTCAAATTTATGCACCAACCACTAAAACCAGTGAGGATGGAATTGAGGAATTTGACCAACTTCTTCAGTCTGAAATTGATCAAACATCCAAACAAGATGAACTGAGAATTACTGGTAATTGGAATGTAAGGTTGTAAACAAAGAGGATAAATGTAGGAAAACATGGCCTTGGTGATAGAAATGATGCTGGAGATCTCATGATAGAATTTTGCAAGATCAATGATTTGTTCATTTCAAAAAATCTTTTTTAAACAGCATAAGAAATTACTATACACATGGACCCCACCACATAGAATATGCAGAAATCAATTAACTACATCTGTGGAAAGAGATGGTGGAAAAGCTCCAGACCATCAGCCAAAACAAGGCCAGGATCAGATTGTGGAACAGACCATCAATTGCTCATATGCAAATTCAGATTGAAGCTGAAGAAAATTAAAACAAGTCCATGAGAACAAAAATATTATCTTGAATATAACCCACCTGAATTAAGAGATCATCTGAAAAACAGATTTATTGCTTTAGACCTAAATACCAAAGACCAGAAGAGTGATGGGATGACATCAAGAACACAGGAAGAAAGCAAAAGCTCATAATAGGACAAGAGAGAAGCAGAAGACCAAAATGATGGCAGAAGAGACTCTCCAGTGTAGAGATGCTAAAGCAAATGCAAGAAGTGAGAAGGTACAAGAGCTGAACAGAGAATGTCAAAGGTCAGTTCAAGAAGACAAAGTTGAATATTATAACTAAATGTGCCAAGTTAGGAAACCAAAATAGAAGAACACACTCAGCATTTTCTCAAGCTAAGGGAACTGAAGAAAATAATTCAAGCTTTGTCTTCAAGTATTGGAGGATTCTCTGGGCAAATTATTGAATGATGCAGAAAACATCAAAAGAAGATGGAAGGAATATACAGAGTCACTGTACCAAAAAGAAATGGCTGATGTTCAACTATTTCAAGAGCTATCATATGATCAAGAGCCATTTATCCTTAAGAAATCCAAGGTACATTAAAATAATTGGCAAAGAACAAGGAACAAGGCACCAGCAATTGACAACGTAAATGCAAATCATTCAACAAAGTAAGGCAACCGTGCAGGCACTCACACATCTATGTCAAGAAATGTGGAAGACAACTAGCTGGCCTTTCAGTATTTGTGCCCATTCCAAGACAGATGACCCAATGGAATGCAGAAATCACCAGACAATATCATTGATATCCCATGCGAGTAAAGTTTTACTAAATATAGTGTAAAAATGGCTGCAACCATAAATTGACAGAGAATTTCCAGAGGTTCGAGCCAGATTCACAAGAGGACATGGAATGAGAGGCATCATTGCTAATGTCAGACGGATCTTGGCTGAAAGCAGAGAATACCAGAAAGATGTTTACCTGTGGTTTATTGACTATGAAAAGGTTTTCGATTGTGTAGATTATACAAACTATGGACAACATTGCAAAGTATGTATTCAAAAAACTTAACTGTGCTCATAAGGAATGTGTACAACTTAGGTAGTTGTTTGAACATGGACAAACTGAATGGGTTAAAATTAGGATGGGTGTGCCTCAGGGTTATATTCTTTCACCATACTTATTCAACCTGTAAACTGAGCAAATAATCCAAGAAGCTGGGTTTTATGGGGGAAAAAAAACACGTGGCATCAGGAGTGGAGGAAGAATCATTAAAAGCCTGTGATAATGCAGATGATACAAAAAAGTGAAAGTGAAGAGGACTTAAAATACAGCTTTCTTTGTGGGTTGCATCTCAATGTAAAGATAATGAAAATCCTCGCCACTGAACCAATAAACATTCTTATTTATGCAGAACAGATTGAAGTTGTCAAAGACTCCATTTTTCTCTGATCAACCATCAACACTCATGGAAGCAGCAGTCAAGAAATCCAACGACGTACTGCATTAGGCAAATCTGCAGCACGAGACCTTTTTAAAGTGTTGAAAAGAAAGATGTCTGCTTGAGAACTAAGGTGTGCCTGACCTAAGCCATGGTATTTCCAATACCTTCATATGCATGCAAAAATTGGACAGTGTATAAGGAAGACTATAGAAGAATTGATGCATTTGAGTTATGGTGTTGGAGGAGAATATGAAA
>NW_006408879.1:280458-281307 GCF_000296735.1 Chrysochloris asiatica
AAGAGGTATATCCCTCAACGATATGTACCGGTACAGTGGCAGCAATAATGGGTTCAAGAGTAGCAATGATTGTGAGGTTGTCAAAGGTCTGGGCAATGTTTCTTCTTATTGTGCATAACATCCCAATGAATTGGAATTAACTCTATGACACTTAACAAGTACATAAGTTGTAACCAACTCAATGGCACTTCACAAAAACAATTATAGAATAATCAATTTCTTAAAATAGATAACTTGCCAATTTAAAAATATTGCACAATCACTCTAATCAGTATACCATGTAACCAAATATATGTGAATTTCTTAATTGCTGTACATACTTTATAAATAGATATTATTATATTTTTTGACTTTTTTATCTGAAAATATAGCACAGTACTAAAATCTTAAGACAGAATTTTGGTAATCAAATGTTTTTACATGTGCCAGACTGCAAAGCAGTTTGAACTATAAGGTTGGCAGTTCAAGCTCACCAGCTGCTCCTTGGAAACCCTATACAGGGTTGCTGTGGGTCGGAACCAACTTGATGGCACTTAACAACAACAACAACAAAATGTTATGTAACCATCAGTCATAAATCACAAATCACACATTTCCAGCCAGCTCATAATATCCTAAAAGTCCCATTCTCATAAAAGGGTATGTTGTTGTTGTTAGGTGTCATCGAGTTGGTGCCGACTCATAGCAAATCTATGCACAATAGAATGAAACGCTGTCCGTGTCTGGGCCAACCTCACAATTGTTGATAACTTTGAGCCCATTGATACTGCCACTGTGCCAATCCATCTCATTGGGGGTCTTCCTCTTTTTCTCTGACCCTCCATTTTTACCAAACATGATATTCTTCTC
>NW_006408879.1:281727-298102 GCF_000296735.1 Chrysochloris asiatica
TTAATGGTTAATCATAGAAAAATGAAGTCTTTGAAATCTTCCATCTTTTCTTCATTGTTATGGATTTTGTTTACTGGGCCACTAGCGAGGATTTCTGTTTTCTTTATATTGAGATGTAACCCATACTGAAGGCCCCACTTGCTTTCAGCAAGAAAGTTTGTATCATCTAGATATTGCAGATTGTTAATGAGTCTTCCTCCAATCCTGATGCCACATTTTTCTTCATATAATCCATCGTCTCAGATTATTTGTTCAGCATACAGACTGAATAAATATGGTGAAATAATACAACTCTGGTTCACACTTTTCCTAATTTTAAATCATTCCTTGTTCCCATGTTCTTTTTGAACAACTGTCTCTTGTTCTCTTTACAGGTTCCTCAGGAGCACAATTAAGTATTCTGGAATACTCATACTTCTCGATATAGTATATAGCTTGTCATGATCCACACTATCAGAAGCATGTGCATTGTCAATAAAGCACAGGTTAACAGCTTTCTGGTATTCTATGCTTTCAGCAAAGGTCTATCTGATGTCAACAATGGTATCTCTTACTACACATCCTCTACTGAATGTGGTTTGAACTCTGAAAGTTCTCTTTCAATGTATGGTTATAGCCATTTTTATATTGTTTTTAGTAAAAGTTTCCTTACAAGGCATATTAATGAGATTGTCCAATGATTTCTGCATTGTATTGGGTAACCTCTCTTTGTTATGGGCACAAATATGGATCTCATCCAATCAGTTGGACAGGTTGCTGTCTTCCAAATTTCTTAGCATAGATGAGCCAGTGTCCCCAGGGCTGCATAAGTTTGTTGAAATATTTCTATTTGTATTCCATTAACAAATGAACATCAGCTGTTTCTTTTTGGTACAATGACTCTGTATATTCCTTCTATCTTATTTTGATGCTTTCTGAATC
Source organism: Chrysochloris asiatica (assembly GCF_000296735.1). Classification (NCBI taxonomy): domain Eukaryota; kingdom Metazoa; phylum Chordata; class Mammalia; order Afrosoricida; family Chrysochloridae; genus Chrysochloris; species Chrysochloris asiatica. The sequence goes on from NW_006408879.1 coordinate 282,649, forward strand.
GTTGAATAGTTTGCACATGTTGTTGTTGAGTCAGCTCTGACTCAGAGCGGTCCTTTATAGGGTTATCGAGGAACAGCTGTTGAGCTTGAAAAAGTGACCTTCAGTTCAAACTGACTTTGCAGTCCAGCACATTAACTCACAACACCATCCTTCAACAGCAGAAGTCGAGGTTTGAATTTTTCCTTCAGTTCCCCCAGCTTGACAAATGCTGGACGTGTACTTCCCTTTTAGTTTTCTAACTCTAGGTCTTTGCACATTTCATTACAATATTTGACTTGTCTTCTAGAGCTGACTTTTGAAATTTTCTGTTCAGCTCTTGTGCCTCCTCATTTCTTACATTTGCTTTAGCATTTCAATGCTGGAGAGCAAGTTTTAAAGTATCTTCTGACATCCATTTTGGTCTTTTCCTTCTTTCTTGTCTTCTCAATAACCTTTTGTTTTCTTCCTGTATGATATTTTTGGTGTCATTCCATCACTCTTCTGGTCTTTAGTCTTTAGAGTCTAATGCATTAAATCTGTTCTTCAGAGAATCTCTAAATTCAGGTGGTATATATTCAAAGTCATATTTTGGCTCTCATGAACTTGTTTTAATTTTCTTTAGCTTCAGAATGAATTTGCATATGAGCAATTGATGGACTGTTCCACAATCTGCCCCGGCCTTGTTTTGGCTGGTGATATGGAGCTTTTCCATTGTCTCTTTCCACAGATGTAGTCAATTTGATTTCTGTGTGTTCCATCTGGTGAGGTCCATGTGTATGGTTAGTTGTCTTTTATGTTGCCAAAATAGGGATTTGCAATGAAGAAGTCATTGGCTATGCAAAATTCTATCATGCAGTCTCCAGCATTTCTATCATCAAGGCCATATTTTCCTATAACTGATCCTTCTTCTTTGTTTCCAAGTTTTGCATCCCAATCACCAGCAATTCTCAATTAATCTTGTGAGGATGTTTGATCAATTTCATATTGAAGAAGTTGGTAGAATGCTTCAGTTCCATCCTCACTGGCTTTAGCGGTTGGTGCATAAATTTGAATAATAGTGGTATTAACTGGTCTTCCTTATAAGCTTATGGATATTATCCTATCATAGTGTTGATATGATAGTGTTGTACTTCATAAGTAATCTTGATATGTTCTTTTTGATGATGACTACGACACCATTCCTCTACAATTTGTCAATCTTGGCTTAATAAACCATGTGATTGTCAGATTCAATATGGTCAATACCAATTCATTTCAGCTCACTAATGCCTAGGATATAGATATTAAATGGTTCTGTTCCATTTTTGACAATTTCCTATTTTCCTAGATTCATATTTTGCACATTCTATGTTATGATTATTAATGGATTTTTATAGCTGTTTCTCTTCATTTTGAGTTGTGCCCTATCAGCAAAGAAGGCCCCCAGGGCTTTACTCCATGCACATAATCGCAGTCAACTCTACTTTGAGTAGATAGCTCTTCTCCATTCACATTTTGAGTACCTTCACCCTGAGGGGTTTGTCTTTCAGCACTATATCTGACAATATTCTGGTGCTGGCAGTGTTTTGAAAATTTAGTCACAGAAAACCTAATGAGTAATATTGGAACGCTGTCAGCATTGGAATATTGAATATTGAAACATGAACCTTGCATGAAATTTGACCTTGCAGTCCAGTGCATCAACCCACAGTGCCACATCAGGACTCCATAGGAAGGATTAGTATTGGAAAATATGACCTTGGAGATAGAAATGATGCTGGAGATCTCTTGATGGAATTCTATAAGACCAATTAATTACACATTATAAATCTTATATAAAAAACTTAAAAGACAATTGTATATATTGATATACACCTAATAGATTACACAGAAATCAAATTGACTACATCTGTAGAGGAGAAAGTAGAAAAGTTCCATATCATCAGCCAAAACAAGACCAGGGGCAGACTGTGGAACAGACCATCAATTGCTCATATACAAGTTCAGACTGAAGCTAAAGAAAATTAAAACAAATCCACAACAAATGCCAAAGTATGACCTTGAACATATCCCAGATGGATTTTCAGATCATCACAAGGACAGGTTTGATGCATTAGACACTAATGACTTACGACCAGAAAAGTTAAGGGATTATATCAAGAACATCATACAGAAAGAAAGCAAAAATTCATTAAGAAGACATTAAAGAAAAATAAATGACCGAAATGGATGTCGGAAGAGACTCTGAAGCTTGTTCTCAAGCATAGAGAAGCTAAAGCAAATGGAAGAAATGAGAATGTAAAAGAGCTGAACAGAACATTTCAAGGATAAGCTCAAGAAGACAAAGTCAAGCATTGTGATGAAATGCACAAAAAGCCAAAGAAAGAAGCCCAAAAGTGAATTCCCAAACTGAAATAACAGAAGAAAAAATTCAAGCCCTGGTTTGCAATATTGACGGATTCCATCTATGGGCAAAATAAGGAGCTCTTGTAGCATAGTGGTTATGAGTTGGGTTGCTAACCTCAAGGTCAGCAGTTTGAAACTACCAGCCATTCCACAAGAGAAGGATGAGGCTTTCTGGTCCTGTAGAGATTTATAGCTTTGGAAACCCTATTAAGGATTGCTATGAGTTGGAGCACTCCACGGCATACCACCACCACAATCATGGGCATAATAGGAGTCCTGGTGTGGCACTGCAGTATAAGCAATGTACCACAAAGTCGATTTGAACTACAAGGTTGGCGTCTCAAAGTTAGCTGCTGCTCCTTGAAAATCCTATACAGACAGAGTCCCTAGGAGTTGGAACTGGCTTGAAAGCACTTAACAACAACAAGAACAAAATATTAAATGATGCAGAAAACATCAAAAGCAGATGGAAGGAGTACACAGAGACATTGTCCCAAAAAGAAATAGTAGGATGATCATCCGTTTCAAGAGCTAGCATATGATAAGGAGTCAAAGGCACTAAAGGTAGAAGTTAAAGGTGCACTGAAGGCATTATTGGCAAAGAACAAGACTCTGGAAATTGCCATAGAATCTTCCAATATTGCAACCTGAGCCTTTACTTTTTTCTTCAACTCTTTCAGCTTGAGAAATGCAGTGTGTTTCTTCCTTTTTGGTTTTCTAACTCTTGGTCTTTACACTTTTTGTTATGGTATTTGACTTTGTCTTCTTGAGCTGTCCTTTGAAATTTTTGTTGAGCTCTTTTACCTTCTCATGAACTAGCTTTTTGAACTTGATATTTATTTTTTGAAATGAATTCATTTTGATTGGTACATAGCATAATCTATAACAATGAACAATATGTGCATCCATTACATTGTTGGTGGACATTCTACTTATCTCCAGAAAGCATAAATACTGCCAATTGGGACTTTCTTGTACTCATCTCCTGCTAAGATGAGTGCGCCTTTCCCTTGAAAATATACCAAGAAATACCATTGTCAGAGGGATCCTGAGTTGGTGCTGTCACATAAACACTAGACTACTAGCCACAAGATTGGTGCTTTAAACCCACCAATCACTCCTTGGAAACCTTATATAGTGTCCCTATGAATCAGAACCAACTGGACAGCAGTTAACAACAACAATAACCATTGTCAGAAGGACCTACTGATGAAGAAGAGAGACCACATTCTTTCCTATGGATTACACAGTAGCATAAAGAATTAATTAATTTTTGGAGTAGAATATTAAAAGTGCCATAGACTGCCAGAAGAACAAACAAATTTGAGTTGGAAGAAGTGCAGCAACATGATGATAAATGGAAAAAAAATATTGAGCTTGTCAAAGATTTTCTTTTACTTGGATCCACAGTCAATGACCATTGAAACAGCACTCACGGTACAAACCAGAATATTGCATTGGACACATCTACTATAAAACACCTCTTAAATGTTAATAAGCAAAGGCATCACTTTGAAAGACTAAGGTGTAGCTGACCCAAAGTTGATCTTTTCAGGCCTTTCATAGGCTTGCAAAAGCTAGACAATGAGAAAGGAAGTAAAAAAAAAGAGCTGACGTATTCAAATTGTGGTGTTGGTAAAGAATACTGAATGTATCATGGATTGCCAAAGGACAAACAAAATCTGTTTTGTAGAAGGTTCAGCCAGAATGTTTCTTAGTTTCTTCTAATGTTTCTTCTAATGTTTCTTAGAAGAGAGGATGGCAAGAGGATCTCACTTTCTTTGGACATGTTATCAGGAGGGACCAGTCCCTGATCCCTGCTGAAGGACATCAAACTTGCTTAACAAGATGGTCAGTGTAAAAAAGGAAGATTCTCAAGGAGACATATTGACACAGTTGTTACAACAGAGCTCTCAAACATATCTACTACTATGAGGATGACACAAGACCAGCCAAGGTTTTGGTTCCATTACATGTTGGATCTTAGATGACTGGAGGATATTTTACAGCAACAATTGTTGAGTCCTAGGGAGTCATTTCTTCAAAATGATCAGATAACACCAAACAGGTTTTCCTAGAACTCATAGCATTTTATCGTCCCAACAGAGGTGTGGCAGCTGCTCAGGCTCATCTTCGTTGCCTTACTCTTAGTTATTTTATCTCCTCTCTACTAATATTTAAGGAGCTCTGGTAGCATAGTGGTTATGAAATGGGCTGCGAACATCAAGGTCGGCAGTTCGAAACTACCAGCTGCTCCACAGGAGAAAGATGAGGCTTTCTGCTCCCATAAAGATTTACAGCCTTGGAAACTCTGTGCAGGGTCACTATGAGTCGTAACTGACTCCATGGTACTTTACAACAACAACCACTAGGATCTAGTTAGGCTTTTTCTCTGCAGTTTACTATTTACCACTGAAGTTAATCACATTTTCATGTACTACTTAATTTAACCATTTGCATTTCCCATTTTGTAGCAGTGCTAGATCACATTTCTTATCTACTTATCAGTTTATAAGATTTTGTGTATTCTGGACACAAACCAAACACTTCATTTTTATATGTATTACAAATATTTTCCCCCACGCTGACATGACTTTTTGCTATGGTATGCTTGGTTGAACAGAAGTTCTTAATTTTAATATTGTCTGATTCATCCACATTTTTATGATTAATATTTTTCTGTCTTGTTTTTTAAAAAAATGTTTTCCTACTGAAAGGCAATGAAAACAATTCCTCAGTATATCTTCTAAAAGCTTCATTGTTTTGACATTCACATTTCATTCTATGATTCACATAAGATTTAATTTTATGTGTGATATAAAGTAAGCTTTAAATTTCTCTTTTTCTCCATATGGATAAACAATTATTCAAGCTCGATTTATGAAAAACTCATTCTTTCCTCGATGCTCTGTCTTGAGATTTTGTCATAGCTCAAGTGTTCATTTTTGGAATGAGTTTCACTGAATTTGGGGGTTCTGTCACATAGTCTAGTTAACTGTTTATATGCCAATACCAAGAATCCTTATTATTGCTGTTTTTAATCAGTTCTGGTATTCAGAAAAGCAGTTTCTTTCATCTTGGTACTCTTCATCAAGAAACTCTTGCCTATACTTGACTGTATTTCACACATACACATATGCAGACACACAAACATGTATCACTGGAATCGGACCAAATTTAACATTGGATTATAAATCAGTACAAAGGAGAATTGATGTTTTTGCAAGATTAAATCATACAGCCTGTGTGAACTTCTTTACCTTTAGCTAGGTCTCCTAGAGTTTACATACCACATAGTTTCTGTAACAGGTCTTGTCCAACTTGTGTTCAACATACTACCAGCTTTTTTATATTTTAATTTTATCAGTTACTATTGCTAAGTGCCGTCTAGTCATTTCCAACTCTTAGAGACACTATATATGATTTCTGGTGAGCACCTGGTGGGTTTGAACTGCTGACCCTGTGATTCACAGTCCAGGGCTAATCCTACAGCACCACACCAAAATTCATTGTTATTTTTTTGGAACTAGAATAAAAAATGTAAATGATTTTTATATATTGAATTTATGCATATTCAACAACTGCCTCCCTGTCAGTTATCTAATGCTTAACCCACTGTGCCACCAGGACTCATTTTCCACACTAAAGATGGGTGGAAAATGATAGATGGTACAGAAATACTAATTTAACCTTTCTTCAACTAAAAGCTTTGTCAGATATAAATTTGGGAATGCTCTAAAGAAACCCCACCACTCATCTGTCTGTTTGTTGTACTGTGGTGTCTTGCTTGTTACTGTGATCTAGAAGCTATGACATGTTGTTGTTGTTGTTGTTATGTGCCGTCGAGTCGGTTCCGACCCATAGAGACCCTGTACAGGGTTTCCGAGGGTGTAAATCTTTACGGGAGTAGAAAGTCTCACCTTTCTCCCGCGAAGCGGCTGGTAGTTTCGAACCGCTGACCTTAAGGTTCGCAGCCCGATTCGTAACCACTACTCTACCAGAGCTATGACATAGGTATTTTAAATACCAGCAGGGTCACCAATTGTGAACAGGTTTCAGCTGAGCTTCCAGAAGTCAGACTAGGAAGGAGAGACAGGCTACTTCCGAATATTTAGTCACTGAAAACCTTATGAATAGCAATGGAACATGGTCAGCACCAGAATATTGTATGTTGAAATATGATGATGAGCACCAGAGAATTGTCAGATATAATGCTGAAAGATGAATCCCTGAGGTTGGAAGTACTCAAAATGTGCCTCCTCAAAATAGAGTTGACTGTGATGACGTGAATGGAGTAAAGCTCTCAGGACCTTCATTTACTGATAGGACAGATCTTAAAATGAAGAGAAACAACTGCAAACATCTATTAATAAGTGGAATATGGAATATACGAAATATGATTCTATGAAAACTGGAAATTGTCAAAAATGAAAAGGAACACTTAAGCATAGATACCTTGGACATTAATGAGCTGAAATGGATTAGTATAGGTCACTTTATATCTGAAAACCACATGGTTTATTATGCCAGGAATGACATATTGAAGAGGAATGGCATCCTGGTCATTATCGAAAAGAACATATCAACATCTATTTTGTAGTACAACACTGAGATAGGATAACATCCACATGCTTACAAGGAAGACCAGTAAATACCACTATTATTCAAATTTCCATATCAACCACTAAAGCCAGTGATGATGAAATTGAAGAATTCTACCAACTTCTTCAGTCTGAAATCGATCAAACATGTAATCAAGATGCATTGATAATTACTGGTGATTGGAATGCAAAGGTTGGAAGCAAAGAGGAAGTATTGTTGCTGTTGTTATGTGCCGTGGAGTCAGTTCTGACTCATAGCGACTCTGTACAGAGTTTCCAAGGCTGTAAATCTTTATGGGAACAGAAAGCCTCATCTTTCTCCTGCGGAACAGCTGGTAGTTTTGAACTGCTGACCGTGAGATTAGCAGCCCAATTCATAACCACTATGCTACCAGAGCTCCTTAAGAGGAAGTATTAGCAGTTGGAAAATATGACCACGGTGATAGAAATGATGCTGGAGATCACATGATGATATTTTCCAAGAAAAATGAATTCTTCTTTGTAAATATATTTTTTAAGCAACATAAAAGATGACTATACACAGAGACCTCACCAGAAATCAAATTGACTACATCTGTGGAACTGGATGGAAGAAATGCTCTATATCATTAGTCAAAGGCCAGGGATAGACTGTGGAACAGTCCATCAATTGCTTATATGCAAGTTCAGACTGAAGCTGAAGAAAATTCAAACAAGTCCACAAGAACCAAAATATGACCTTGAATATATGCCACCTGTATTTAGAGATCATCTGAAGAACATATTTGCTGCATTAGACACTAAAGGCCAAAGACCAGAAGTGTTGTGGGATGACATCAATAACATCATACAGGAAGAATGCAAAAGTTCATTAAGAAGACAAGAAAGAAGGAAAAGACCAAAGTGGATGTAAGAAGAGACTCTGAAACTTGCCCTCCAGTGTAGAGATGATAAAACAAATGGAAGAAGTGAGGAAGTACAAGAGCTGAATAGGAGATCAGCTCGAGAAAACAAATTCAAATATTATAACAAAATGTGCAAAGACTTGGAGTTAGAAAACCAAAAGAGAAGAAAATGCTCTGCTTTTCTGAAGTTGGGGGAACTGAAGAAAAAATTCAGGCCTCAACTTGTGGTATTGAAGGATTCCATGGGCAAAATATTGAATGATGCAGAAAGCATCAAAAGAAGGTGGAAGGAATACACAGAGTCCCTGTAAAATAGAAATGGTCAATGTTCCAACATTTGAAGGGGTTGTTGTTGTTGTTAAGTGCCATCGAGTCGGTTCCGACCCATAGAGACCCTGAACAGGGTTTCCAAGGCTGTAAATCTTTATGGGAGCAGAAAGCCTCATCTTTCTCCCATGAAGCAGCTGGTAGTTTCGAACTGCTGACCTTGAGGTTCACAGCCTGATTCGTAACCACTGCGCTACCAGAGCTCCTTAGCATATGATAAAAAGCCAATGATCTTGAAGGAAGAAATCCAAGGTGCGTTGAAGGCATAGACAAATAACCAGGCACTGGGAACGGATGAAAGACAAATTTAAACCCTTCAACAAAGTGAGGCAGCACTGGAGGCACTCATTCATTTAGGCCAAGAAATTTGGAAGACAACTAGTTGACCAGCTGACTAGAAGAGATCCATATTTGTGTCCATTCCAAAGAGAGGTGGACTAATGGAATGTGGAAATCATCAGTCAATATCATTGATATCCCACGCTAGAAAAGTTTTACTAAAGATAATACAAAAACAGCTGTAATCATACATTGACAGAGAACTTCCAGAGGTTCAAGCTGGATTCAGAAGAGGATGGCCAGACTTTGGTCTTGTATTTAGAACATATTGTCAGGATGGACCAGTCACTGGACAAAGATATCATGTTTGGTAAAATGGAGAGTCAGAGAACAAGAGGAAGACCCCCGATGAGATGGATTGGCACAGTGGCAGCATCAATGAGCTCAAATGTAGCAATGATTGTGAAGTTGGCACAGGACGAGGCAGTGTTTTTTTCTGTTGTGCATAGGGTTGCTATGAATCAGTACTGACTCAATGACACCTAATCACAACAACTAAAGAGGCCACTCCTTATTTTCCTCTAAAATACAATCAAGTTTCCAAACTATTTTCTGCTGAATCACATGTATAGTTTTTAAATAATCAGCTCAGCTGGCTATCAAAGATGGATAGTGGCATTGTAGATAATTAGTCTGAAAGAAGGTGAAGTAGAACTCCCAGTTCCATGGGTATCCTGCAGAGAAACCAGGCTATAGAATATTCTCACAAGGTTGAAACTTCTGTCTCTGGAAGTTGGAACAAAGTCACTGCACAGTTGGAAGATGTGGTCTTTAGGTTTCTCACATCTGGACAAAGATGTGTGTTTGCATTAGGAACAAAACAAACCTTGGAGTTTTGACGGACATTTATCAGGATTAGAGTTATCCAAGTGGATTTGATCCATGCTAAACTGTGCTGTTTCCAGATTTTAACTGCAGATGTCCAGCAGGGAGAACGAAGTCAAATTTTGATAGACTATATTCTCCTCTTCCATAGAACCAACAGATTTGTATTGGAAGAAGTGCAGCCAGAGTGCTCCTTGGAGGCTAAGATGGCCAAACTTCACCTCTCATACTTTGGACATATTGTCAGGAGGGACCAGTCACTGGAGAAGGATATCATGTTTGGTAAGGTGGAGGGTCAGAGAAAAAGAGGAAGACCCCCAGAGAGATGGATTGGCCAAGTGGCAGCATCAATGGGCTCAAGTGTGGCAACAATAGTGAGGTTGGCCCAGGATCTGGCAGTGTTACGTTCTGTTGTGCATAAGGTCGTTATCAGTCGGCACCGACTCAATGGCACTTAACAAGATGTTCTCCTCAGTTTATTTTTTAAAAATTCACTTTAAATTAATTCTATCTTCAATGGGATGCAGACTCTAAGACAACAAATGGACAGAATACGGCAAGCCTGGAGTGTGAGGACTTGTTTAAATGCAATAAAGCCACCTTCCTTCTTTTATCACACAAGCTGGTAAGTGGGAGATATCAGATTACCTGTTCCCATCTTGATCACAGCAATTCACACATTTTTATCCACCCTCTTTTTAAAGGTGCTCTTGGAAGTTGAAGCCATAATCTGTAACCTGTTTAGCTGACAGAGATAGAGGTAGTACTTTGGTTTCTCAGTACATATAAACGTTATGTTGACACTGTACTATAGTCCATTAAATGTGCAATAACATGATGGAAAACTTTTGAAATATTGGGAGAATTACCAAAATGTGACAAAGAGCACATGGGGGGAGGGGGAGGGAATGAAGCCAATAGACTTGTTGGACTCCACAAGCCTTCAATTTGTAAAAAATGTAATATCTTCCAAACACAATGAAACAAGATGTGCTGTAACATATCTGTGAGTCTCTCGGGGTATAAATGATCCATGGATGCTAATTGAAAGGTTGGAGGTTTGAGTCTACTGAGAGGCATTTCAGAAGAAAATCTGGGGCATCTACTTCTTAAAAAGTAGCCCATGTAAATCCTGGGGACCCAAGGTTTACTCTGAGAAAATAGGGGTGTCATGAGTCAAAGTCTATCCAAGAGCAACTGCTCATGTATCTGTATTTAACTTGTGATGATGAGATTATTTTGGTAGGATATTAAGCTATTGATGTAAATGTTATTGCACCTCAAATTTGGTGTTCTATCCCTCCATATATGTCTCTAGAACTTTATGGAAATCCTTGGAGTTTCACTGCAGCTTGCACCTCCTTCTTACTAAATTCTACATTCTTCTCTACTTCTTGTCACAGTCTCAAAATTGTACCTCTTTTTGCATCCCCATTCCTGTAACTTTCCACAAGCATTAAATCCCAGGGAATCTATTGTACTTCTAACTCCATTTTAGCATCTGCTTCCCAGAAAATCTTGGCAGCTACAAGCAGAATATAAATTAAATACTGTGTTTTTCTCTAAGATGAATCATCTATTATAATACAAATTTCCTCCTGCATTTTATGAATAAAATAATTCATTATCCCAATACTGTGATTAAATACATTGCATGCCATTTTCTTCTTAGCAATTTTCAATCTTAAACTCTTCTATAAAGTATTAATCCAAAATCATTGATCACTTTAATTAATCTTTGGTTGTGGTAAAAATACATATAGCAAAACATTTGTCAACTAATAATTTTACACGTATAATTTGTTAACAGTCAATTTTTAAACACATATAGAAATAATCAGGAATCTTATAAATGTGAGTAGCTGTTAAGTAAATTAATATATTTAAGCATACAGGGACAAAATGGAAACTCCAAAAATAACTCCCTCCTTTGCCATGGGACTAGATGGTACCTGGCTACTGTTAGTGACTGTTGTAATCAAAGATTCTATAGAAGAAGACTGATTAAAAAAAGAAACATCGTAGAATGGAATTTCAAATTCTTAATGGAATACAGACCTTCTGAAGCCACTGAGGCTGAATGAGTCCCTAAAATAATTCCCCAGAAATATGCATGAAACTTTAAAACTTAAAAAAACAAAACAAAAACCACACATTATCTTAATTAGAAAGCATTTCTAATTTGAGGACTGTGTTCCTTAAACAATTATTTATGTGCAATCCAAATGGCAATGACAACTCAGAAGGCTGGAGGAAATCTTAGGGCCAGTGAGTGTAAAATGATAAAATGGTAGAAATGTCAGGAGAATGTTTGGGATTGGATTTTGTTCCCTCAAAATATCAATTTGGTTGGGCCATGATTCTCAATATTTTGCAATTAGCCTTCATTTTGTGATCTCATATAATTATCCTAGGTGTTGTAAATTCTCACCTTTATGAGGTTAATGGGACTCCTGGTGTGACAATGCAAGATCATCACTGGATTGCTAACCACAAGGTAGGCAGTTCAAATCCACCAGCTGCTCCTGGAAAACCTCTACAGGGTTATATGTCTCAGAACTGACTCAACAGCACTTAACAACAACAACATGATGTTAACGAGACAAGATTAGAGATAGTTATGTTTATGAGGTGTGTTCCAATCTCTGTAGATTACAACATGCCTCATAAACATAAAGGATTAAGCAAGCCAGCAGAGATCAGAGAGACCTTACCATCAAGAAAGAAGAGCCTAGAGTGGAGCACACCTTTTGGACCTTGCGTAGTTTCACTAAGAAGCTCCTAGGCATGGAAATCTCCAAGAATTTTGGATTTACCAATGTTGAAAGAAGCCAAGAACCTTCCCCCAAAGCTGACAAAGTGATAACGCTTTCCCCGAGAGCTGGGGCCCTCAATCTGAACTTCTAGCCTCTTAAACTGTGAGTGAAAATTTCTGTTTGTTATTCATTCACTGAGGTATGACTGTTAGAGCAGCACTAGATACCGAAAACAGAATTTGGTACAGAGGTAGTGGAGTGCTGCCCTAACAGATACCTAACATGTAACTTGCGGAATTGATTTTGGACTTGGATAATGAGTACTAAGCCACCTACTAATGAAAGCCTAGATTTCCCTGAAGAGGCTTCTAGTGGAATTATGGATGTCACAGGCAATTCTGGTGAGGGTTCCGAAGGAAGTGAGGAGAGTCAGACCACTGGGGATGGTAGAGTTGGTGAGAGCAGCTGCAGAGAATGATGGCAGCAAGAGCAGGAGACTGGGGTGAGATCACTCAGCACTGACTCACAGAGCAAGGGAACTTCCTGGTGATATGGGCTGCCTTGGGTACTTAACAAAGGAGTTAGGTCTGCCAACTTACAAAAGTAAGAGTGCCTTCCAGTTGAGCTTTACTAGCGGAGTGACAGGCTACTCTTGAAGATACCAAGGAACCAGGAAGCAGAGCTGCCTCAATCTCAAGCAGTAGGACCATGATCTCTGGGGTATCGAGAGTGGGACGTCTTGGTCTCTAAAATTTCAAATGATGGGCTACAGTCTCCTGTTTCAAGAAGTCAAATCTTCACCAACTGGTTTGTCAAAGTGTGGGGCTGCCATTTATGAGGAATGGGCTCGATCAGCTGAAAGGTCAAGAAGAACAGAGCCTACAGGGTCAAGGGGAGGGGTTGCCATTCGTTTGGACTGGGAGAATAGGAACCTCCCCCTCCTCCAAAGCCAGGGAGCAGAGATGCCATCGCAGTAGACCTGGAAGGTGAATTTGAAACCTAGAACCAAGGGATCTCTATCCAGGATCCAGAAAGCATGGCAGATACCCCCTAGTCTGGGGGGCAGGGTCATTGCCCAGATGATCTCAAAAAACAGAGGGTTATTTCCATGCCTTGAGAGATAATGTGATTTGTTCTGCTGGGTTTTTAACTTGCTTGGTGCCTATTAGCCTTTTTTTTTTTCCTTTCCAATCTCTTCCATTTATAATGAAAATATCTACCTCGTGCCTGTTCCATTATACTTTGGGAGCAGATAAGTTGTTTTCCAGATTCACGGATGAAGAGGAATTTTGCCTCAGAATGGAATTTCAGTTTGGAGTGGATTTAAGACTTTGGGAATGATATGATAGGGTGAAAATGTTTTACATGTGGCAAGGGAATGAATCTTGGAGGTTGAATGGGTAGAATTTCACAGATTGAACTCTGTCTCCCTAAAACACGATTCAGCTTGACTGGGTCATGTTTCTCAGTGATGTGACAGCTATATAATGATGCACTGTGGCAATTACACGACAGTGTAATCACCCCCATGGTGTGATGTGACATGATTGACCCTTATCTTATGTAAAGTAATTAGGGAGGAATGCAGTACCCTTCCTCAGATTATAGAACTGATCCCATGGAAGGGCAGTTTCCCTGGGCTGTTGCCTATGTCAACTTCTATCTTACGGTAGATAAAATCCAGAAAGAGTGGTACCTGTTACCACCAAGAAAGAGCCAGGAGTAGCATGTAGGTACTCCCTAGAACAAGGAAACACAGAGAGGGAAAGCCTTTCCTTAGAACTGGGACCATGGATTTGTATTTCCAGTCTCCTAAACTGCGAGAAAACACATTTCTGTGTGCTAAACCCATCCACTGTGGCATTTCCGCAAGATGACAAAGCCAGAAACGAACAGTGAAAATGGAAGTGCAGCTTGAAAAATGCAGTCTCACACTGCATTTTATATGTAGGAATTGTTGAAATACTGTATCATCGGCTGTGTACTATTTTACCAAAAATAAATGAGTCCAAGATGTTAAATGCTCAAACCCAAGGTCTTCCTCAGAGATTTCAAATGAAATACACACACTGCTAGTGGAAAAAGACAAAAGTGAAAAACTCAATTTTTTGTATGAATTTAATTTGGATTTCATTGTTTAAAAAAAATCTTTTTAAACTTGTGTTTTTTTTATGACTTAAAAGGGGTTGTGATGTGTTCTGACAAAGACAAATTACATATTGATGATCCCTCTTAACAATTCAGTCATAAGAATTTCTTTATTATTAAAGACAAACAACATAAATTGGCTCAGTTTATGTAATGACACTGTTGAGTTTGAATGTTGACTTCAAAGATTTGATCATGTTGCAAAAAACTCTATCTCCTATATTTCAAGACATAGGTTTTTTCCTACTTTTCTTACATCTTCCTTCTTGCTTGAACTCAGAACCTTGAAAGTAATGTCAATATGCTTGTGGATATACTTGATGCAATGTTTTTCATATGAATATATTTCAGCCTCTCATTACATTCATCTACATGTTTCCACTTGACTTTTCCAAACCTTTCTTTCATGTACTACCATATTTTCACATTTCACACTCTTCTACCTTTGGTTTCATTACTTAAATTTGAAATGGCTAATTAGCTAAGGATTCCTAGTGTGGCACTGTAGGTCACAAGGTCAGCAGTTCAAACCCACTAGCCACTTCTCGTAAACCCTATACAGGGATGTTGTGAGTCACAATGATTCGATGGCACTTACCAAAACAACTTTGTTGTTGTTGTTTGGTGTCATTGAGTCAGTACCGACTCATAGTGAACTTAGGCACAGCAGAACCAAACACTGCCCAATCCTGGGCCAACCTCACTACTGTTGCCATGCTTGATTGAGTCCATCGATACTGCCACTTGGTCAATCCATCTCACTGAGGGTCTTCCTCTTTTTCTCTGACCCTCTACTTTATCAAACATCATATCCTTCTCCAGTGACTGGTCCCTCCTGATAATATGTCCAAAGTATGAGAGATGAAGATTGGTCATCTTGGCCTCTAAGGAGCACTCTGGTTACACTTCTTCCAACATGGATCTATTGGTTCTTTTGGCAGCCCATGCCACTTTCAATATTCTCCTCTAACACAACTCAAAAGCATCAATTCTTCTATGGTCTTCCTTATTTACTGTCCAGCTTTTGCATGCGTATGAGGTTATTGAAAATATCATGGCTTGAGTCAGGCACCCCTTAGTCCTCAAGCTGACATCTTTGCTCTTCAACACTTTAAAAGGTCTTGTGCAGCAGATTTGCTTAATGCAATATGTCATTTGATATCTTGACTGCTGCTTCCGTAAGTGTTGATAGTTGATCCAAGAAGAATGA
>NW_006408879.1:299622-300870 GCF_000296735.1 Chrysochloris asiatica
ATGCTATCTAAAGAAGGTGTTTGAAATGAACAAATCACTGGTTTTGCAGAATTCTATCATGCATTCTCCAGCATCATTTCTATCACCAAGGCTATATTTTCCAACAAATGTTACTTCCTCTTTGCTCCCAAGCCCTGCATTCCAATCACCAGTAAGGAACAATACATCTTGATTGCTTGTTTGATCAATTTCAAATTGAAGAAGTTGATAGAATTCTTCTATTTCATCATTACTGGCTTTAGTGGTTGGTGCGTAAATTTGAATAATAGTGGTGTTTACTGTGCTTCCCTGTAGGCGCATGGATATTATCCTATCACCAAAACAACTTAGTCATTTGCAAAAACACATTTATCAAATCTAGGTTCAAGAAGTCTTCCACTCATAGTGCTTCCAGCATATCTATAAAAGTTTTAGAGTCTATTATTTTATGATTTTACTCCATAAGCGCGCTTATTAAACTTTTACCCACAGTTATGTCATGTAAATGCCTGTTTCCAAAACATTATGCCTAGTTCATAATTATTTCTTACTAACCTCATCATGCATAGGTGAATCACAAAAACAAATTTCTTTTGACATGTTTAGATCAGTAGCATCTCTTCTCAAACACATGATACTGTAGAGTCTGTCTCTGAACCCCAATGTTTTCAATGTTGTTGCTGTTAAGATGCTGTTAAGCTGTACTTCTTGAGGCTGAAACTGAACTTGCAGCACAACACATTAACCCTTAGCTCCTCACCAGGACTATTTAAAATAGATTATTTGAACTTAAATCCTTGGATCAAGGTCAACTTCTGGAAGACTGTATCCCCAAGCTGGCATTTATTTGAACGTGGAATTATTTGGTTTCACAGTGTATATACATTCAATTTTAGTAGATAACTCCAAAGAATTTTCCAGAGTAGTGATACCGGTTTGTCAAGGTCCTATGTTGGGGTCCAGCCTCGACAAGGAAGTGTGGGTGTCACAAAGAAGGTAGATCTGGTGGTGAAAGGGATAGAGAAAGAGAGAGACGAAATATATACAAAAAAGACAGACACATAGATATGATGTAAGCTGGCAGGTAGGCAGATCGGCAAGCATATTGCCTAGCATTGCACACAGAACTCACTCTACCTCAGTCTTTTATTCTCTTTTTGTAGAGAGGGATTTGTTACAAAGGAAGGATGTAATTCACAAACGGAGGATGTGATTCTTTAGATAAGGTAGGATACAGAACTGAAATGTGATTAATCATTCAAAACAGGA
>NW_006408879.1:302135-303941 GCF_000296735.1 Chrysochloris asiatica
GGCACATAACAACAACAACATTGAGGTTGAGTACATTTTCGGATGTTTATTGGGATGATTCATGTTTGTTCATTTTATTTCAGAATTTTCTTTTTGTATTAAATATGTAGACTTTGTATATGCTCTGGACACAAGAATATGTGTAGCAAATATCTCCTATGGGTTTCCCTTACAGCTCTTTTCTTAGAGGTTTTATATGAAAAAAAAAGTAATTTATAATGCAATTTATCCTTTTTTTCTTCATTTGTTGTTAAGAACTGTCAGTTTGATGAATAATTTCTTTTCTACATCAAGTTCACAAAAATATTTTTCTTCTAAAAACTTTATTTCTTTATGTTTAATTTAATATATACAAGCCTCATGAAATTAAGTTTTGGTTATGAGGTGAAGAGATGACAGATTTTACATTTTTCTCTACACAGAGTCAAATGACCAAAGCTTTTCCTTTGTCATAAATCAATGTGTCTTCTGTATGTGATCAAAGGTGTCTTCCTTATGCTCTATTCTGTCCTCTTGACCCAATTGCCTTTCTTGTTGCTACTACACTGTCAAGAATCTCATCTTTATCATTAGTGTCCATAGTCTTCATGCAGAAGGAGTACTTCAGCTTGTTTTTCTTCTTCAACGTTGCCTTAGCTACTCTCGGGTCTGTGAATTTTCATTACATTTTATAATAACCAATTTTCACAGTAAAATAATTTCTGAAATATTCTTTGAGGTCTTATCTAGCCTGAATCTAAAGGTTAATCTATGAACATGTCATGGACCTTCATATTTTGTTTTTAAATTTCTCTTTATAATGTGTATCTGTACATGTGTGCCTGTGTGTGTGTATGTGTGCGTGCGCGTGTGTGTGTGTAGAGCTTTTGCACATATTTCACTAGATTTTTTTAACTTAAACTTTTGGTAGTGTTATAAATGTTAACCAAACCAAACACCTTGCCAACTGAGTCATAGCAACCTTAAATGATAGCAAATACTTGCCCTGTAAGGAGTCCTAGTGTGGTGTCATAGGATTAGCATTTGACATGAAGGTCAAACTCACTGACTGTTCTTTGTTAACCATATACAGAGTTGCTATGAGTCAGAACCAACTCAATAGCACTGAAACAACAACAAAGGTTTCTAAGGGCCTAAGCTTTCTGGAAGCAACTATCACATCTTTCCACTATGCAGTGTCTGCTGGTTTCAAATCACCAACTGTAAATGTTATCATCATTTAGATGTTTTTGTAGGTATTGTTGGTATATAAAAATACATTTTATACTGTATGTTGACCTTATAGCCTACAACTTTGAGAAATTTACTAATTAATTTTCATTGATTTTTACATTCTTCCTGTATTCTATATATAGTCAAGTTCTTCATGGACATGGAATAGTTCTTTTTTACATTTTATGTATTTATCACTATGCTGATTGAAAATAACCAATTTTCTGTTGCTTATGAGTCCTGGTGTGGCATTGTAGGATAATCACAAAACCACAAGGTTGGTTTGAACCACAAGGTCAGAGGTTCAAACTCACCAGTCTCTCCTAGGAAACCTCATACAGGGTCTCTAAGTCAGGACCAGCTTGACAACCATAATAAATCTCAAATATTTGCAAAATGCCACTTAAAGGAAAAGAAAAAAATTAATCTGTGAAATCTCAATTTTAAAAAGATTTCTAAAAGCAATGAAGTTACATTACTTTCTGGGCCTGGGCTTTTTTTGGTTGGGATTCTTTTGATGACCTGATCACTTTCTTCTTTTGTTATTGGTCTGTTCAGGCTTTCTACTTCACTTTGTGTAAGTTTAGGTAGGTC
>NW_006408879.1:308305-321704 GCF_000296735.1 Chrysochloris asiatica
GAATAATTGTTATCAGGACTGATTGTGAGGGTCAGAAATGTAAAGGTAGACATTTTATAGCAAGGAGGGGAGTGATTAACTTTTCAGTCTAGGAGTGGTGGTCCCTGGGACCATCAAGGAAGAGCAGAGACCGGGACCCTACCCAGAGAGGCAGTGATGCCTGAAATGGAGCCAGAGATGATGACGTGGAGCGATGGAGCAGCTGGAGACTTTAGATCCAGAGAGAGAGAGTGACTGTGTGCTGAAAACCTGTGGGGTATGGGGGAAGGATTGCATGGGGGAATTGTAACCATGGCAATGAGACAATATACGATAGGATGAATGTAAAACTAATGTTATCCCATGTAAACTGTCACATAACTGAAAATAAAACATTTAAGAAGAAAAAAAAAATTCAAACTAAGTTAATATTTATTTCTGATAAAACATAGGTTTATTGAATAGGTAAAGATAGCAGTTTATATTTAAGTTTACAATCTTTCTGAAATACTCTTTCTACATTCAAGTTGTTTTGATATTCTTCAGAAGGTAGGTTATGCATTATAATTAACATTTGCAAAATAATTGTGAATGAATATTTAAGAAGTGGAGAAAAGTGGCTTTAAGTGAAGTGTTGTTGCTGTTAGATGCTGTCAAGTGGGTTTCAACTAATCGTGACCCTATCGACAGCAGACTGAAACACAGCCTGGTTTTTTGCCATCTTCAGAATATTTACTGTGCTTAAATCCATTGTTACAGCTACTGTACTAATCTACCTCATTGAGGTCCTTCCAGTTTTTCACTAGTCCTGCACTTTACCATGAATGACTGGTTCCTTTTGATAACATGCCCAAAATACATGAGATAAAGGTATGTACTTTGCCTCACTTCTATGAAGCATTCTAGATGTACTTCTTTCAAGACACATTTGTTCCTCTGACAGTACATGGTATATTCAATATTCTTTGCCTACACAGTAATTCTTGAGACGATCCCTAAATTCATGTGGGATATAGTCAAGATCATATTTTGGCTCTCGCAGACTTGTTTTAATTTTCTTCAGCTTCAGTTTGGATTTACATATGAGCAATTGATGGTGTGCTCCACAGTCTACCACTGACCTTGTTTTGGCTTATGATATGGAGCCTTTCCACCATTTCTTTTCACAGATAACTCTATTTGATTTCTGTGTATTCTATCTGGTGAGATCCATGCGAATAGTCATCCTTTTATGCTGTTTGTAAAAGGTATTCACAATGAAGAAGTCACTTGTCTTGAAAAATTCTATCATGCAATCGCCAGCATCATTTCTATCACCAAGGTGATATTTTCCAACTATGAATCCTTCCTCTTTGTTTCCAAACTTTGCATTACAATCACCAGTAATTATCAATACATCTTGATTACATTTTAATCAATTTCACACTGAGGATGTTGATAGAATTATTCAATTTTGTCATAACTGCCTTTTAGTGGTTGGTGCATAAATTTGAATAATAGTGGTATTAACTGGTATTCCTTGTGGGCATATGGATATTATCGTATCACAGACAGCATTGACTTCATGACTGATCTTGAAATGTTCTTTTTGATGATGAATGTCATGCCATTCACCTTCAATTTGTCATTCCCAGCATAGTAAATTATGTGATTGAATTTTGAGATCAGCTCAAGAACAGGTTTGATGTTTTAGACACTAAAGACTGAAGACTAGAAAAGTTGTGGGATAATATTAACAATATCATATAGGAATAAAGCAAAAGGTTGTAAGACAAGAACTAAGGAAAAGACCAAAATGGATGTCAGAAGAGACTCTGAAACTTGCTCTCCAGCATGGAGATGCTAAAGCAAATGGATGAAGTGAGAAGGTATAAGAGTTGAAGAGAAAATTCAAAGCTCAGCTAGAGAAGACAAGTCAAATATAATGAAATGTGCAAAACCCTAAAGTTTGAAGACCAAAAGGGAAGAACACTCAGTATTTCTCAAGCTGAGTAAACTGAAGAAGAAATTCAAACTTCAACTTGTGATATTTTAGGATTCTACAGGCAAATATTTAATGATGCAGAAAGCATCAAAAGAAGATGGAAGGAATACACAGAGTCACTGTACCAAAAAGAAATTGCTGATGTCCAACCATTTCAAGAGGTAGCATATGGCCAAGAACCAATGATCCTGAAGGAAGAAGTCCAAGGTACTTTGAAGTCATTGGCCACAAAAAAAGGCACTGGGAATAAATAGATGGAATAAAAATTGAAATCTTTCAACAAATTGATGCAGCCCTGGAGATACTTACTCACCTATGCCAAGAAATGTGGAAGACAGCTATTTGGCCAAATGACTAGAAATGATCCATATTTGTGCCCATTTCAAACAGAGGTGACCCAATGGAATGCAGAGATCACCAGACAATATCTTTTAATATCCCATGTGAGTAAAGTTTTACTAAAAGTAATACTAAAATGGCTGCAACCATACATTGACAGAGAAAATTCAGAGATTCAAGCCAGATACAGTAGAGGATATGGAATGAGGGATATCATTGCTGATGTCAGATGAATCCTTGCTGAAAGCAGAGATCACCAGGACATTTACCTGTGCTTTATTGAATATGCAAGTGTTTCCAATTGTGTGGATCATACAAGCTATGGACAATATTGAGAAGTATGAGAATTCTGGAACACTTAATTGTGCTTATGAGTAACCTGTACATAAACCAAGAGGCAGCTTGGTAAAGTTCCAGTTTTGGCGGTGGCAGAGACAGCCAGGTAGGATAGGCTCTGTGGAAAGGACTGAAAACCCAGGGAAGCTGCACTCACGGAACACCAGCACTCTGGATCTAGCATAAGGTCCAGGGTGTCAGTTTCCCACAAGCGCAAATGGAAAAATCATGATATAAAGGAAAATACTGTGAGTTAGGAATCGCTCAAGACAGAACTCCCTATGCAGCCACCCTGCCCAGGTGAAGTTCAGAGGGTGGGATTACAGTCAGATCGGCACAGGGAATGGGTGCTAAAAGCAGTGCAGTGACATTTGCAAAAGGAAGTATGGGGGTTCTACACATTCTTTTTCCTCTTCTCTGTTGTGCTTCTTTGCCCAGCCCGAACACCTTCAGACAGGTGGGTGTGCACCACCCAAAGAAAGTAGTGCTGATCCCACAAATTTCCCACAGCACAGAAAGAAAGAGTTTGGCGATTGCTTATGACATCAGCCTAAGGGTTGCAGCCCTAAAACTAACTTGTGCAGGACCCTTTGCTCCAACCTATTTAGCAAGAAAACAGCAGGTCCATCAGGCCTGACAGACAAACCATATGAACAATTTGTAAAATCCCAACATAAAAGGACGCAATTATCTCAAGATTTATGCTGTGTGCACACAGATACCTAACTGACCTTCAGAGTCAAAAACAGTAAACAATCTTTCTCCCATTAACTTCTTGAATTCTATCTATGCACCTCTACGGTGGTGACTAGAGGAGGTGCCTGAGCGAGTGGACACCACCACCCACTGCTGGAGGCTTCTATCGTGCACACACACTGCCTGTGTAGCAAAGTAACTGGACATTTGGCCGCAGTTTTATTTTTGTTTCAAAGTGGTGGTTTTTGTCTCTGCTTTTATATTGCTTCTGCTTTTGGTCCTTTTGATCACACATTTTTCTCCCTACATTACCCAAGAAGAGACAGCTATCGTGGTCATATAGCCAAGCTACAAGCATACCCCATAATATTCCAACATTGAGACAAGAGCCAATAATAGCTGCTAAGCATTAAGTGTGAAAAAGGAAGACTATCTCCTGATCATATCAACCAGGAGACACTCAGCAAGCTTAATAACACAGCAACAAACATCCATTTAAGCATTAAAAAACCCACATAACAATTGGAAATAAAAAGCAAAAAACAACAAAAGACACAAAACATGTCCTAAAACAGAAAAGAATAACTGAGACTAATGAGCTGGAGATAGACCAAGGCCCCCCAGAAGAGGAAGAGCAGGTTTTGGATTTGCCTGAGAAGGAATTCAGAAGAATGATATGGAAACAAATTCAAATGCTCCAAAAAGGGGTGGAGGAAAACAAGGAAGAAGTCAGGAAAGTACTACAAGAGCATTCAAACAAGATTAATACAGCATTGGAAACAATTCAAAACCAGCAAAAAGAGGTCAGATGATTAATAATAAAATATCAGAAATGGATAATACACTGAAAGGGGGAAGGGAGCAGAATAGAAGAGATGGAAGCCAGAACTAGCCAGCTGGAAACAAATCTCTCAATACTGATAAGATAGAATAGCAAGTTGAAAAAAGATAAAATTATCTGAAGAGAGTCTATAATTCATGCTAGATAACATGAAAAGGAACAACTTAAGAATTATTGGCATTCCAGAATAGGAAGAATCAGAGAAGTCCACAGAGGAGAAAGTTGAAGAGCTTCTGGAAGAAAATTTCCCTAACATCTTGAAAGATGAGAAGATAAACATTCAAGAAGCTGAACATATGCCAGGAAGGATAGACCCAAAAGAAAGTCACCAAGAAATATAATAATCAAGCTATCCAAAATCAAAACAAGGAGATAATCTTAAAAGCAGCCAGGGAGAAAAGAAGTGTCACTTAAAGGCAAGCAAATCAGATTAAGCTCTGATTTCTCAGCAGAAACCAAGCAGGCAAGAAGGCAATACACAAAGATGAGTGGCAATTCTAATCTCTGATAAAGTAAACTTTAAGACAAAAACCAGCATAAGAGATAAAGAAGGACACTATCTCATGGTCAAAGGGTCAATTGAACAAGATGACATAACCATAATAAATATCTACACTTCCAATGAAAAAGCACCAAGATATATGACACAAACCTTACTAGAATTGAAGAAAGAAATAGATAAATCTACAATTATAGTGGGAGATTTTAATATGCCACTTTTGAAAAGGGACAGAATAACCAGAAAGAAACTCGACAAAGTTACAGAGGAACTAAACAGCAAAATCAACCCACTTAACTTCAAAGACGTGTACAGAGCATGCAACCCAACAAACAACACAGTATACTTTCTCTTCCAGTACACATGGAACATTCTCCAGAATTGACCATGTGTTAGGTCACAAAGCAAGCCTCCATAAATTTACAAACATCAAAATACTACAGATCATCTTTTCAGACTACAATGCTATATAAAGAGAAATCAACAACAAGAACACTAAGGAAATAAACTCAAATATATGGAAACTGAACAACACCTTGCTGAAAAGCAACTGGGTAAAAGAAGAAATTAAATGTGAATTCATAAAGTTCCTAGAAATGAACAAGAATGAAAACACAGCATACCAAAATGTTTGGGACATGGCAAAAGTGGTGCTGAGAGGACAATTTATTGTGATAAATGCACACATCCAAAAAGAAGAAAGAACCAAAATTAACACATTAACACAACATCTCCAACAATTATAAACTGACCAACACAGGGAATCTAAAGTCACCAAAAGAAAAGAAATAATAAAGATAAGAGCAGAAATAAATGAGATGGAAAACAGAAAAACTACAGAAAGAATCAACAAGACAAGAAGCTGGTTCTTTGAAAGGATTAATAAAACTGACAAACGACTGTCAAACCTAACCAAAGAAAAGAGGGAGAAAACATGAATAACTCTCATTAGAAATCACATGGGCAATGTCACAATGGAACCAAACAAAATCAAAAGGATAATAACAGAATACTATGAGGAGTTGTACTCCAACAAATTCGAAAACTTAGAAGAGATGGATGCATTTTTAGAAAAACATGACATACCAAAACTTACATAGAGTGACGTAGAAAACTTGAACAGACCTATAACAAAAGAAGAAATTGATCAGGTCATCAAAAAACTCCCAACTAAAAGAAGTCCAGGCCCAGATGGTTTCACTGGTGAGTTCTGCCAAACATTCAGGAAAGAGCTTTCACCAATTCTATTCAAATTATTCCAGAATATAGAAGAGGATGGAAAACTCCCTAATAAATTTTATGAAGCAAGAATAACCCTCATACCAAAACCAGGGAAGGACATCACTAAGAAAGAAAACTACAGACCAATATCCCTCATGAACATAGATGCAAAAATTCTCAACAAAATCCTAGCTAACAGCACATCAAAATCCTAGCAGCACATCAAAAAAAAAAATAATACATCATGCCTAAGTGCATTTAATAAAAGGGATGCAAGGATGGTTCAACATTAGAAAAACAGTCAATGTAATCCACTACATAAATAAGAAAAAGGAAAAGAACCACATGATCATATCGACTGATGCAGAAAAGGCATTTGACAAAATCCAACATCCATTCTGGATAAAAACACTCAACAAAGTAGGAATTGAAGGGAAATTCCTCAACGTAATCAAGAGCATTTATACAAAACCAACATTTACCATTGTGAAATAGACACTTGAGGTGGGGAGAAAGCAATAGTCAGAATCATCACTACAGAAAGCTTGTAAGTCCGTCTTCAGCCGATAACTGATTGGAATACCTTAAAAGGGATTAAAAGTTGCCCAGTGAAAGAGGCTTCCTGTGGAGCCTTTACACTACACAAGACCATAAGTGGAATCCAGAACCCCATCCAGAACCAACTGAGGTAGGAAATTTCTGCTGGAAAGGACAAGTAGACCAGCCTGCAGCAGCTAGAAGAACAGAAGATACTTCATGAAAGAAAGACCAGCAGGAAAACTCCAAAACAATAATGGCAGTCTGATTGATTACTACAAGAATTACTCGTGACCCCTCAAAGCAAACCCCCTTCTAAGACTGAGATTCAAGGGGAATATATGAGTAGGCATGAGGTCTGGATGGTGACCACGTTGGTCACCAATAAGGGAAGAGGAGGAAAAACAGTAATGAAGTTGTGAGATACGCCTGACCACATTCAATAGACTCCCATGAACCTGGGTTGAAACCTGGATGGCCAACAATATGGCAAGACCCGGTGACTCCTGGGCCCAGAGGCAGTGACATGGCCACAGAGGACTACAGTGGAGAATGAAGCATCCAGCTGATATGAAGAGAGGGGACATGCACAAGAACACCAATAGTTGCAGATAGTAACCACTTGACCTGGCTTCGACAGATCAGAACTCGACTAGAACAAGAAAGAAGGGGGGAGGGGGGAAAGAATAACCTGCTACGATTTGATGAACCTTACCTAAATTTATTGTGTTGTTGTTGTGGTTATGTGCCGTGGAGTTGGTTCCAACTCATAGCGACCCTGTACAGGATTTCTGAGGCTGTAAATCTTTACAGGAGCAGAATAGTAGTCCACGAAAGGGAACAAATCTTTACAGCAAGGATCACTCCCATTCCCTCGGTACATAGGGTTGACAGGGATGGGCAACATAGACATTGGCTACCCAAAATGGGGGTGGGGGTACTATAAAGGCAAGAAGTGACTGGCTTACAAGCTTTCAAGAGGGAGTCTAGTTCCAGACGGGGCTGGGGAACGTAAAATCACCACTGAATGATTTCCATCCACTGGAACTGAGCTAGTGAAAGGAAATGGGGATAAGACTCTTGTGGTACAATAATGAATAATTGCCCTCAGGTTTGACTGTGAGGCTAAGGAATATAGAGGTAGATGTATTTTGACAAAAGGAGAAGAGTGATTGATTTTTTCAGCCCAGGGGCGGAGGTCTCTGGGACCATCAAGTGAGAATAATGGAGAGTGGGACCCTACCCAGAGAGGCAGTGACACCAGGGACAGAGACGGAGATGATGACATGGACAGATGGAGTGGCTGGGAACACTGGATTCATGGTGGGAGAAAGGTTCTGTGCTAGCGGCCGTGGTGGGGGCTGTATGGTGCACCCTTTGGGGTTATATGATGATGTATACAGGGGACTGTAATCATTGCAATGAAATGAAGTACAATAGAATGAGTGTAAAGCTGATGTTCTCCCATGTAAACCTCACAATGAAAACTTAACAAATAAAATAAGACTGAAAACTTAAATCTTTTCTCCATTTATCACAATTTTATTTACTGACCTAGTTTTGAGGCATTTTGTTTTAATTACTTTGAAGTGCAATCCATGTTGAAGGCTGTAGTCTTTGATCTTCATCAGTAAGTATTTAAAGTCATTGATTCCAGCAAGCAAGAGTATATCATCTACATACTGAATCTTCCTCCAATCCTGATGCCACATTCTCCTCCATATAGTCTAGCTTCGCAGGTTATTTGCTCAGTAGATAGATTGAATAAGTATGTTAAAAGAAAATAACCCTAGCACATACTTTTCCTGATTTTGAACCATTTAGTATCCCCTTGTTTTGTTTAAACAACTGTCTTTTGGTTTATGAATAAGTTCTTAAGGACATTATAAGGATTCTGGAGTCACCATCCTTTGTAGCATTATAACTGTCATGATCCGCACTGTTGAAAGTCTTTGCACAGTCAATACAGCACAAGAAAAAATCAGTCTTGTATTTTTTTGCTTTCAGTCAAGTTCTATCTGACATCAGCAATGATATCCTTTGTTCCGTGTCCTTTTCTTAATCTGCTTTGAAAATCTAGCTGTTTTCTGTCAAAATGTATTCTTTCGACCATTTTTGAAAGACTTTCTGGGAAATATTACTTACATGTGATATTAATTATATTGTTTGATGATATCCACATTCCATTGAGTTATCTCTACTTAGAATGGGCACAAATATTGTCCAAAGACAACTTGTTGTGGTTGTTAAGTAGCTTTGAGTCAGTGCAGACTCATAGTGACCCTGTATATGGTTTCTGAAGAGTGACTGGTGAGCTTGAACCATCGTCCTGTGACCCAAAGACAACAGTACAGATAAAATTGTGACAGATTTTCTCAAAAAACACAAGATGATCTTGGAGGCTAATTATGAAGAACTTTGAAAAAAACCTGAAAACGATATTGGTGAGAAAAAGGCCAGGAAATTTGTACAAAGGAATTTTTTTTCCCCCATCTCGATAATGCACATGTTCATTCTTAAGGATAACACTGTCTTACAAGAATGTCTTTGAGAAACTTTATTCCATTCACACTACAGCCTTTATCTTGTCCCTTAAGACATTTATTTTTTTTTTCTTCTCAAACTCAAAGAACATTGAAAAGGAACACAATTTTAATGTCCTTGGATGCCAAACAGGAGTGTTCATTACTCATAAGGTTGCTGACCACACGGTGAATATGTTAAAATAAGTGTTCATTGTTGTTAAGTGCCTTTGAGTTGGTTCTGACTTATAGTGACCCTGCAAAGAGTTTCCAAGGAGACCCGCTTTGTTGGAACTGCTGACCCTGTGTTTCAAACTAACCTTGTGGTTCAGTGCATTTTTCTGCAGCACCACACTCCTGTGTGAGCAATTGACTTCCTCCAAAATTGTCAGAGCAGCCTGGTTGGATAACTGTTTGTTGTTGTTAAGTGCCATCGAGTCTATTCCGATTCATAGTGACCATGTATTTAGGGTTTCAGCTGGTGAGCTTGAACTACCGACCTTGCAGTTCAAATGACTTTGCAGTCTGATGCATTACACCACAGTGCCACACCAGGGTTCCTGATAGCTGTTTGTTGTTTTTAGGTGCCATTGAGCCAATACCGACCCAAAGCGACCTTATGCACAGCAGAATAAAACACTGCCCAATTCTGGGCCAACCTCACTATTGTTGCCACTCTTGAGTACATCAATGCTGTCACTTGGCCAATACATCTCGTTGGGGGTCTTCCTCTTTTTCTCTGACCCTCCATGTTACCAAACATGATATCATTCTCCAGTGACTAGTCTCTCCTGACAATATGTCTAAAGTATGAGAGATGAAGTTTGGCCATCTTGGCCTCTAAGGAGCACTCTGATTACACGTCTTCCAAAATGGATCTATTGGTTCTTTTGGCAGCCCATGGCACTTTCAATATTCTCTTCCAACACCATAACTCAAAGGCATCAATTCTTCTACTGTCTTCCTTATTCACTGTCCAGCTTTCGCATGCATATGAGGTTATTGAAAACACCCTGGCTTGGGTCAAGTGCACCTTAGTCCTCAAACTGACATCTTTGCTCTTCAACACTTTAAAAAGTTCTTGTGCAGCAGATTTATGCACAATTAATGCAATACGTCGTTTGATATCTTGACTGTTGTTTCCGTGAGTGTTGATAGTTGATCCAAGAAGAATGAAGTCCTTGACAACTTCAATCTTTTCTCCGTTGATAAGAATGTTGGTTATTGGTCCAGTGGTGAGGATTTTTGTTTTCGGTAATCCATACCGAAGGCTGTGCTCTTTGATCTTCATCAGTAAATGTTTTAAGTCCTCTTCACTTTCAGCAAGCAAGGTTGTATCATCTGCATATCACAGGTTGTTAATGAGTCTTCCTCCAATCCTGATGCCACGTTTTTCTTCATAGAACCCAACTTCTCAGATTTTTTGCCCAGCATACAGGTTGAATAAGTATGGTGAAAGAATACAACCTTGTCACACACTTTTCTTAATTTTAAACCATTCAGTGTTCCCATGTTCTCTTTGAACAACTGCCTCTTGGTACAAGTACAGATTCCTCATGAGTACAATTAAGTGTTCCAGAATACTCATACTTCGCAATGTTGTCCATAACTTCTCATGATCTACACAATTGAAAGCCTTTGCATAGTCAATAAAGCACAGGTAAATGTCTTTCTGATATTCCTTGCTTTCAGCCAAGATCCATCAGCAATGATATCCCTCATTCCACAGCCTCTTTTGAATCCAGCTTGAACCTCTGGGAGTTCTCTGTCAATGTATAATTGCAGCCGTTTCTGTATTACCTTTAGCAAAACTGTTTAGGATATTTTTAATTGGTTTTGTTTTGTTTCTAGTTGGGATCAGTTTGAGAAACAAGTTAGAGATCTGATATTACAAGAAATAGGAAGCTTTGATTAACATGGTACCTATACAAGTACTAGTATATATTTGTTGTTATCCTACAACTCTTGATGTACGCTTGGGAAATGGTGGTCTTTGGTAAAAATCAAACTATTCTTAAAGAAGTACGATGGCAGTTTAACAATTTATGTGGGTTGATTAATACATACCTGCAAACTTGGTGTAAATGAGACACATTAGAGTTGGGTATGCAGGCAAACTGGGAACTTTGCAAAGGATTGTGGATCAAGTCAGTGTGAAACTAGAAAACCTGGATGGTTGGGATGGACATAGGAAAAATCTATAGACAAGGCGACTTCGGTGAGCATGAAAGCCTGTAGAATTCAAGTTTTATTTACTATTTCGTGCCATCTTGATGTGGTCCTAATGAAGGTCAGCAGATTTCAGAGACTGGTATTCTTTTCAGTCTCCCCACTCCTTGGTGTCTCTTATAGTTTCTCTCTACACATACATGTACACACATCTACAGACTCTTACTTGTTCACATTATAACATCCCCAAAATGAACATATGCACTTGAGTTTACCATTTTGTAACCCAACGATCCCTGTCCATTCACTGTCTCTGTATAGTCTTCAGATATAAATTTACCTGCTACATTAGTTTCCTCTTATTATTATTGTGTGTTGAGTCAACTCTGCCTTATAGTGAGTCATAGTGACGTAACTATGATTATGTCATATAGGATATAACTCATCCCTGTAGGACAGACAACTGACCTATAGGGATGCATAAGCTGTAATCTTTACTGGAGAAGACGGCCTCTTTTTTCTCTACTTAGCTGCTGGTGGATTCAAAACAGCTGATATTTTGGCTAACAGGAGAGTGCTTAACCATTGGGTCACCAGAGCTCCTTACTAGTTTCCCTAGGCTTCTGTAACAAAGTACCACAAGATATTTGGACTAAAATATCAGAAATTTATTATCTCAAACTTCTGGAGGTGTTGATCCCAAATTCAGAGAATGGCAAATGTTTGAAACAGTAGTTTTAGAAAGTTTAGCAGAGTATTTTGATTATGTGAAACCACAATCCATTTGAAACCACGATCATGTGACTGTCTCTCCAATCTCTCTCCTTCCTTCAATCAAAGATTAGCATAATCCTTAATTGTAGTTTTTCATATAATATATCAACCTTTTTTAAGTTCCTGAATTTAACAACACATCAAAATTATACATGGGACAAACAAAGGTATCTGAGACTAATATTTTCATTAAAACAATGCATTTGAGAAGCAATAAAATAAACAGAATTTTTGGATTGATCAAGAAGTCAAATCCTAAAGTCAAATTTGCCTGTTAGGAAGCTTGTCAGAGCAACTTTCATTGTCAAAGAGACTGGGCAAGAATACTTGAGCCCCCACAGCAGCTGCACCCTGGGTGTGCTAGGTGGCCTGTTCTTCAGTTCCATATCTGGAGATATAATGAGCATCCCAGAGTAGCTTAAATTAAATTGATGAAGCAGCATCCAGGAACAGGGGTCAAGCTGAGTTCTCTCAGTCCCTTGAAGGAATTTTGACCATTGCCACAGACTTTAATGAGTATACTGTAGCTATAGATGTACTTGGGAATTGACCAAGATAGCTCAGCTGCTTCTCTTCTGGAATTCTTCATGTTGACCCTAGATAATTACTGCATTGCAAACTCTGAAAACTATGTGGTCTACCCACTCCAAAGAGTCACTTGGGGTTATATGAAGGAATTCAACCGAAGAACTGTACATTAATGAAGAAAGGTCCTGTCTTTACAGCCAGACTACTAAAAGTTCAAATCTTGTGCAATTAATGTATGATCATTAATAGGCAATCTTAGAGAAATTCTTTATATTCCCAAAGTCTCAGTTCTCATCTGTGTAAAATGGGGAAGAATAAATAACCTTATAAAAGTAAATAAAACTCACAAAAGCAGATGTGGTTATGCCAAAGATGCTGGTGATTGTTAGTTTAAGTGGATTATACTTCATTTCTATAAAGTTGAAATTTTGATAGTAGATAAAAATGAAGTATATTTTAAGGGAATGATAACAGCAGATGTTTTTTGTTAAATTTTTAAAATGATATTGACATGTTACATACATATGAGTATGAAAGCCATCACCATAAAATCTGTTCCAACTCACAGGGGCTCCATAAGACAAACAAGAACTGCTCCTTTGGATTTCCAACGATGTAAATCTTTAAGGGAGAACACAGCCTCAACTTTCTTCTGTGGAGCGGCTGCTAACTTTGAACTGTCAAGCTTGTGGTTATCAATCCAAACGTAAACCCCAATGTTACTGGGGTTCCTTACATATAAGGAGAGTATATATTATAAAGAAAAGGCATGGAGCATGACATATTGAAATTTGGAATTATTTTTTGTCACTAATGTTCCCTGTGAGTGGAATAATCAAGATGGTGAAACTGGTAGACATGCACTGAGGAGCTCTGTCAACAACAACACAGAATACTGGGCCAAGAGGGCTCAGGGGATGGTGTTGGAACTCTGAAACAAATATAAAAGTATGTTTGGAGGATTGGAGGGCTTA
>NW_006408879.1:329618-330209 GCF_000296735.1 Chrysochloris asiatica
TGAACATCAACCATTTGCTTTTGGTACAGTGATCTGTATATTCCTTCCATCTTCTTTTGATGTCTTCTGCATCAGTCAATAATAAGAATAAAATATAACCATAAACCAGTCATAGAGATTTTTTCTTGAGGGAAAGTTGGTCTTGCAGATTTAGGAAAAAGGAACAAACAATACATATTGGGAAACTTGTGATGAAGCTTCCCAAGTGCTACCCTCTCCTATGAATATTCAAAAATGATTTGGGATAATTGTTTCAATCCCACTCCACTTAAAGATTCAGTATTCAGTCTAGGAATATTATAAATAAGGATACTACAGAAGGTTCGAGAAAACCAAAAGTTAGTGAAGATTATTTGTTCTTGTTTTCTGGCTACATAATACACATCAGTCATAAAATAAACAGGCACTGTAAAATAAGCATTGGACTTCAAGCCACAAGGTCGGTGGTTCAAACCCACCAGCCTCTCCTTGGAAACCCTATACAGGGTTGCTAAGCATAGGAATCAACTTGTTGTTGTTGTTAGGTGCCATCGAGTTGGTACTGACCCATAGTGACCTTATGCACAGCAGAACAAAACACTGATGGATCCT
>NW_006408879.1:331607-334164 GCF_000296735.1 Chrysochloris asiatica
ATGTACATCCCATAAAGAAGATCTAATTTATAAGAAATAGAGATCAATTAGTAAAACAGAATTAGTGCATAAAAATCACATGAGAACAGTAAGAGAAAATGAATCTAATTGCTTAATACAGTTTCTGTTCATTTAGGAACTAAAAAAAACCCTCAAATCTCAATAAGGGCTAGAGTGAGTCTTGAATAGCAGAAATGATCATTGTTTGGGGAGAGCTATGGAAACATATTTTGCTTTTGTTTTTGCCATGTGGCTAGCATCTCAGACAAAAGAAAACAGAGTTACAGACTCACTTTTCCGCTTCGATGTGCTAACACTTGAAGAATTTTTGCTATGTCACTTTATCATGTCCTGCCTACCCTTCCCCTGAAAAGGTGTCCATGTGCAAAGACACTCTATGGGGGTCATGCTGGACACTTGCATAACTGAATGATTTGGCAAAGCTGCTCATGTTCATCAATTTTTGATAGGAAGATTGAAAAATCAAGCTTGGCTCCCACCCCATCAGGAGAAGGGTTATGTCTTCATTGAATGAAAAAGGATGTGAATGTGAGGGAAGTATCTGAGGAATCCATTGGTTATGAAGCTGGGTTATATATACTGCAGTGAGGTTTACACAAGATACACACAGGAAGGTGGATGAAAGCTGCTGGAAAAATATGTGAGTGTCCAATTACAAACTTTCTAATTAACTTTGTAAATAATGGAAATCAGTACTGTACTAAAATGTTGGTTTGAACCATCAGGTAGGTAATCAGTTCAAACTCACCAACCACTCCTTGGAAATACTATACAGTGTCACTATGAGTTGGAGCACTTAACAACAACAGCATGTATTAACAATTTATGTTTGGGACAAAAATAAAATATCAAACTTGTAGTCTCTAACCTTCATCTTTCCAAAACATTGTATTACCTAGATTCATAAAAGTAAGTGCACAAGCAATAAGGCTCTGAGAATTTCAAGGATAAAGATGACCCAGAAGCAGCCCTTTCTCATTGCCCTTCAATGCCACCAAGCTGCCTTCATTGTAGCCCCCTCCCTTTTCTAGCAATGTGCACCCTTAATTTATTATACACACACAAAAAAGTTGCAATTAATTTAATTCCAACTCATGGCGACCCCAGGTGTGTCAGAGAAGAACTGTGTTCCACAGGTTTTCAATGACTGATTTTTTAGAAGAAGAACACCAGGCCTTCCTTGTAAGATGCCTGTAGGTGGACTTGAACCATCAATCTTAAGTGCCAGCCAAGTGTGTTAACCATTTGTACCATTCAGGAATTCTTATCTTCCATGTGTCTGCCTTATCTGTCACGTTTACTGTGGGGAATCCTTCATCATCCTTCCAGTTTCCATTCTAATTATAGATGCAGAAAAAGTCACTGGAACATAAAATGTTAGGAAGTAGGACAAGATCTGACAAGGGCACTGGGGTGGATGATGCAGTAATCTCCTTGAGTTGCTACAGCAAAACACCGTGAATGAGAAACTTCAAACAATGGTCATCTATCCACTTACAGCATCAGGGTATCTGCAGGCCCAGGCCTATTTCACAGGGACCATAACTTGCACATTTCTTTTCAGTGACACAATTCAATTAACAACAAATCAGTTATGGAGTTGCTATGGAAGATCCAGTAAAAGCAAGTAAGAAAATGAAGATGACTTGAAACATTTAATGGTAAATTTCAGTCTACAGTCTTTAGTAAAGATTATAGCTTAATTAAAAAAAAAAAAAAAAGTCCTCTCTTGAGCAATAAACCACATCATGAGAAACAGTAAAGAAATTGAAGTTGGTGATGATTTTATTCCACTTGAAACAGCAATCAATGCCTAAGGAAGCTGCAGTGAAGAAATCAAGTGACATGTTACATTGAACAAACCTGCTTCAAAATATCTCTTTAAAAATGCTAAAAAGTGGAGGTGGAGCTTGATGGC
The DNA here is from genome assembly GCF_000296735.1 of Chrysochloris asiatica. NCBI lineage: Eukaryota > Metazoa > Chordata > Mammalia > Afrosoricida > Chrysochloridae > Chrysochloris > Chrysochloris asiatica. Next base: position 333,547 of record NW_006408879.1, read on the forward strand.
AGATTAGGGAGAGGTTCTGTGCAGACCTCTACTAGTAATAACACAGAATACTGGACAAAGCAGTTTCAGAGGATGGTCCCAGAACACTGAACTACATATAAAGGAATATTTATAAGGGTAGAAGGCTTACTGCTAGTACAATTTGTAGCAGAAGCAAGAAAGGTGATGTTTTCTGATCTGTGGTTTCTGGCAGGTCCCGGAGCAGACATCTTGGGCATGATAGAGCTGATACAAAAACAGGGGAGCACTCCCATTGCATAGGTCTGACTGCTCATCAGAGATAAAGGCATGAACATTTTCCTGTTCATTTGTCCTTCTCTGTCTGTGCACCTCTAGTCTGGTGACTAGAGGGGGTGCCTGAGCAAGTGGACACCTCCCCAACCCTGCAGGGTTCTACTATGCATGTGCACACATGGGTCTGCTCAGCAAAGACCACTGGGGCCAGAATTGAAGAAGGGGGAGGAGTCAACAGAAATAGTTTAAAATGAAAAGGTCTCCCAAAATGCCTTGAGCCTGCCCTGGTCTGCGCCTCACTAGAAGAAACACTTGAACAGGTTTGAGGAGGGGGAGAGAGACAGACAAAAAATTAAAAAGTTAGAAACTTGAATCTTGAGTTAT
>NW_006408879.1:334619-336276 GCF_000296735.1 Chrysochloris asiatica
ATCTAATTATTGAGCATACCCAAAAAACAACAGAAGAATAGATCTCAGCACATTTCAGAAACACGATAGAGTAGCTGAAATAAATGAGCTGGAGGTAGACCTAGACTTCTCATTGGAAAGATGGCTGGTTTGGAACTGCCTGAGAAGGAATTCAGGAGAATGATATTGAGGTACATCCAAATCCTCCACAGAGGGATTAAGAAAAATAAGGAAGAAGTCAGGAAAGCACTACAAGAACAATCAAGTGAGACAGAAATAGCATTGGAAACAATTCAAAACCTACAAAAAGAGGTCTAAACAATTAATAATAAATATGAGATATGGATAATATACTAAAATGGCAAAGGAATAGAATAGAAGAGATGGAAGCCAGAATCGATGAGCTTGAAGACAAATCTCTCAGTACTGCTAAGATAGAAGCGCAAGCAGGAAAAAGTATTGAAAAGACCTTGAAGTCTAAGATTCATGTGGGACAACATGAAGATGAATAATCTGAGGATAATTGAAGTTCCAGAATAGGAAGAATCACAGAAGATCAGATAAGAGACAGTTGAAGAGTTTCTGGAAGAAAACTTCCCTAAAATCCTGAAAGACAAAAAGATAAGTATTCAAAAAGCTGAACGAACCCCAGGAAGGATAGACCCCAAAAGAAAATTACCAAGACATAGTATAATCAAGCTGTCCTAAATAAAAGACAAGAAGATAATCCTGAAAGCTGCTAGAGAAAAGAAAAGTGTTACTTACAAAGGCAAGCAATTAAGATTAAGCTCTGAACTTTCAGCAAAAACCATGCAGGCAAGAAAGCAATGGGGACACATATATAAAACCCTGAAAAGAAAAACAAAACACAAACTGCTAACCAAGAATCTTTTACCCAGCAAAACTATCATTCAAATATGACAGTGTAATAAAAACATTCCAGGATAAACAGAAGTGAAGGGACTTTGTCAAAGCCAACCCAACACTTCAAAACATCCTAAAGGGAGTTCTTTGGACTGACAACCAACAAGAACAGACAAAAAAAAAAAACAAAAAAAACAAAGACTGACATACATGGCAGAATCACCCAGAATTCAATCAGCAGAAGGAAGAATCCAGAACAGAACAAAACAAGAACAAATTCAGAGCATCTAGGATGTCAATCTATGATCAAAACAATTACAATGTCAAAGAAGAGAAAAATGTAGGAACAGAATCCAGGTGATGAAGAGGTCAGGTAGATTGCAGGACACAATATACTGTTTTAAATGGAGGGACAAGTTAATAGAATATAGGGTAGTATCAAATAAAATTCATACTTCACAATATATCAAGAAAATGAAAATCCAAGAAGAACATGGAAAGATGCAAACTATAAAGAAACTGACAAGAAAAAACACAAAAAAACATGAATTCAACACAGGAAGGCATGCAGAACAAAGAAACCAATTGCACCATTTAAAAAAAAAACAACCCTCAAAAAAATATATATATGTATAATAACAGCAATTAATTTGTGCCTATGGATAATTACACTTTGTGTGTAAGGTGTGTCTACTGCAGACAGCACAAGTTAACTGAATGCACAAGCTAAGAGATGGAGAGTGGCAGAACGGATATTAAAACAAGATCCTTCAATGCTGTCTGCAAGAGACACACCTTTCACATAAAGAAAAAA
>NW_006408879.1:336766-337536 GCF_000296735.1 Chrysochloris asiatica
AGAACAACCAGAAAGAAACTTCAGAAAGACAGAGGAACTAAATAACACAATCAACCAACTCGACCTCATAGATGTGTACTGAGTATTCAACCCAACAACAGCACAATGCACATTCTTTTCCAGTGCACATGGTACCTTCTCCAGAATAGACCATGTGTTAGGCCATAAAAAAAAAAACCTCTATAAATTTACAAACATCAAAATAATACAAAGCATCTTCTCAGATCACAGTGCCATAAAATTAGAAATCAGGGAAATAAGTAAAATACATGGAAACTGAACAGCACTCTGCTTAAAAGCTACTAGGTAGTAGAATAAATAAAAGGTAAAGTCACAAAATTTCTAGAAACAAATGAGAATGAAAACACAACATACCATCATGACCAAGTGGAATTCATATCAGGATGCAAAGATGATTCAATATTAGAAAAACAATCTGTGCAATCTACCATATAAAGTTTAAAAAGAAAAGAACTACATGATCATATAGATTGATGCTTAAAAGGCATTTGACAAAATCCAACACCAATTCCTGCTAAAAAAAACTCAACAAAGTATTGAAAGGATATTCCTTAACAAAATTAAGAGCATATATACAAAACTAACAGCGAACATTACTCTCAATGGAGAGAAACTGAGAGCTTTCTTTTGTGAACAGGAACTAGACAAGGATGCCCTTTATCACCACTCCTATTCAATATTGTCAGAGAGGAAGTCCAAAGTGCATTGAAAGAAGTGGCAAAGAACAAGGCACCAGGAATTGATGGAAT
>NW_006408879.1:338719-339735 GCF_000296735.1 Chrysochloris asiatica
GTTGGCCCAGGATCGGACATTGTTTCGTTCTGCTGTGCATGGGGTCGCTATGAGTCAGTTCCAACTCGATGGCACCTGACAACAACAACAACAAATGGCAAAGGAGCTCTGGTAATGTAGTGGTTACGAGTTGGGCTGCAAACTGCAAGGTCAGCAGTTCGAAACTACCAGCTGTTCCATGGAAGAAATATGAGGCTTTCTTCTCCCATAAAGATTTACAGCCTCAGAAACCCTGTGTGGATCTGAACTGACCCGACGACACTTAACAACAACAACAACTGGCGAAGAGGAAATAAAATTTTCTGTCTTTGCAGATGATATGTTCCTATACATAGAAAATGCCTAAGACTCAGCAAAAATAAATAAATAAACAAAACTACCAGAACTTACTGGAAGATTCAGCAAGTGGCAGAGTACAAGATCAACATACAAAAATTAATTGGATTCCTCTATACTTATAATGGCAATGCTGTAAAGGGAATTAGGAAAGCAATACCATTTACAAGAGCCACCCAAAAGATGAAATATATAGTAATAAATATATAGTAATAATAGAGAAACAAAAGACCTATACAAAGAAAACTACAAAACACCACTACAAGAAACCAAGAGACTTACAAAAATGGAAGAATACACCATGATCCTGGATAAGAAGAGTCAACATTGACAATATCAACACTATCCAAAGCAATCTACACATAATACAATACCAATCCAAATTCCACCACATTATTTTAAAGAGATGGAAAAAGCAATTGCAAACTATATATGCAAAGGAAAAAGGCCCCAGATAAGCAAAACGCTGCTTAAAAATAGGAACAAAGTTGGAGGCCTCTCACTCCCTGATTTGAAAATTTACTACATGCCTACAGTGGTCAAAACATCCTGGTACTGGTACAATGAAAAATACATGGAACATAATTGAGAATCCAGAAATTAACCCATCCACATACAGCCTACAGATCTTTGACAAAGGACCAAAGTTAACTGAATGGGGAGGAGATAGTCTTTTCAAC
>NW_006408879.1:340372-341327 GCF_000296735.1 Chrysochloris asiatica
GGTCTTACTTATTCACCGTCCAGCTTTCACATGCATATGAGGTTATTGAAAATACCATGGTGAGGCTATTGCAAACCATGGTGAGGCTATTGCAAATACCCTGACACTGATGAGGTTCCAAAAAACATTTGTAATAAATATCATAGCCAGGATCCTATTAACTTACTTATGAAATATATTGTTATAATCCACCAGTGTTAACTTTAACTGCATTAAAAGTCACACTGCATTAAAGAATTTCATGTGTACCCTCAGTGTCAAAGACCTTGTAATGTCTCCTTAGCAGCTATACTTGTTAGTGAATATTTTTACCCTTTCTGATACTATAAAGCATATATCCAGAATGTAAATGAATATTCTATAAATCCTTTGTATAGTCATTTGCTCTGCTCTGTTCAGACTGTAATTATAAACTTGGTAAGCCTCAAAACAAAACAAAAACCTTTGAGTCTCTTAACATGCTTCTGCTGGAAGACTTCCTCATCTTCTAGGGATGTTGTTGGGGACGACATAGAAAGCAATAACTGAGAAGCTGAGGCCTTGTGACCTGAACGAAAATCCAAACCCATGGCCCTCCTTGGTATTGACATAAAACACAATTACTGGGAAGCTGAGGCCTTGTGACCTGGACCAAAATCCAAACCCTGGGCCCTCCTCGGTATGGCGAGCCATGAACCCTGCAGGCCCAGGAAGTGACCTCCTGGGGTCCCGGATTTATTGGTGTTTGTGAACTCACTGTTGGGCTACCTCTGTACAAGTACAAATATTGTTCATTCTATGCTTCTAACTCCAGTAATTGTAGCTTCTGAGAAAATGGTTTTTATAATGCCTCTCTTAATGTCTCCACTGTGTTGGCAGTGCATAGGGTCCTGGGAATGAATCTTTCTGAGGTACAAGCGATAGCCACCTGGGATGAGTGTCAGAACTGCTCCTTATTTGATTATTCAGTTATGTT
>NW_006408879.1:342772-359258 GCF_000296735.1 Chrysochloris asiatica
ATGAATCGGGCTGCGAACCTTAATGTCAGCGGTTCGAAACTACCAGCTGCTCCGCGGGAGAAAGATGAGGCTTTCTACTCCCGTAAAGATTTACACCCTAGGAAACCCTGTACAGGGTCGCTATGGGTCGGAACCGACTCGACGGCACTTAACAACAACAACAACAATCTGATTAGGACATATTAAAAATTAGAAATTTATGTGCTTCAAAATATTTCACCAAAAGAGTAAAAAGGGAACCCACAGAATGTGAAACAAATATTTTGCAATGACATATCAGACAAGGGACTTATTTCTAATATCTATAGGGAACTACAACACCTCTACAAGAAAAAGACAAATACACCAACTTAAAAATGGGCACAGGACATGTCAGGCACTTCACCAAGGAAGACATTTGGGCAACCAACAAACATATAACGAAATGTTCATGGTCATTAGCAATTGTTGCTGTTGTTGTTGTTAAATGCTGTTGAGTCAATTCCAACCCATAGTGACTCTGTACAGGATTTCCAAGGAGTGGCTGGTGAGTTTGAACTATGGATCTTGTGGTTCATACTGACTTTGAAATCCAGCGCATTAACCCACAGGGGATAGACACATCATTAGCCATGTCTATCAAAACAAATAATGAGATGCAAATCAAAACAATAATGAGATATCATTTTATAGCAACAATAATAGTAATAACAAAGTTCAAAAAAGAAGAGGAAAATAAATGTTGGCAAAGATGCAGAGAGACTGGAACCCTCCTGTATTGCTGCTGGGAATGTAAAATATTCAGCCACTCTGGAAAATGGTATGGCTCTTCCTCAGATCGATGGAAATAGACACGCCTATGATCCGGTAATTCCTCTACTTGGTATACACCCACAAGAAACACAAGCCATAACATGAGTAGATACACAAACACAGATGTTCATTGCAGCACTATTTACAATAGCCCACCACTCATCTGTCTGTTTGTCATACTGTGGGGGCTTGTGATTTGCTGTGAGTCTGGAAGCTATGCCACTGGTATTTTAAATACTGACAGGGTCACCCATGGTGGACAGGTTTAAGATGAGCTTCTAGACAAAGACAGACTAGGGAGAAGGAGTGATGAACTACTTCCGAATATTTAGTCACTGAAAATGTTATGAATAGCAGAGAAACACTGTTACATAAAGTGCCAGAAAATGAGCCCCTCAGGTTGAAAGGCATTCAAAATGTGACTGGGGAAGAGCTGCCTCCTCAAAGTAGAGTTGACTGTGATGATGTGAACGGAGTAAAGCCTGTCGGAGTAAATCCCACTGGATCTTCATTTGCTAATGGGGCACAACTCAAAATGAAGAGAAACAGCTGTAAACATCTACTGAAAATCAGAACATGCAATGCATGAAGTACGAACCTGGGAAATTTAGACGTTGTCAAAATGAAATGGAACACATAAACATTGAAACCTTACGCATTAGTGAGGTGAAATGTACTGGTATTGGCCATTTTGAATCTCACAGCCACATGGTTAATTTTCCGGACATGACAAATGAAGAGGAAAGGTGTTGCATTCATTATCAAAAAGAATGTATCCAGATCAGTCATGAGGTAAAACTGTGATAAGAAAATATCCATGTGCCTACAGGGAAGACCAGTTAATACCACTATTATTCAAATTTACACACCAACTACTAAAGCCAGGGAGGATGAAATAGAAGAATTCTACCAACTTCTTCAATCTGAAATTAATCACACATGAAATCAAGATGCATTGATCATGACTGGTGATTGGAATGCAAAAGTTGGGAGCAAAGAGGAAGGATCAGTAGTTGGAAAATATGGCATTGGTGGTAGAAGTCATGATGGAGAACACATGATAGAATTCTGCAAAATCAATGATTTGTTCATTTTACATACCATCTTTAGACAGCATGAGAGACAACTATGCACATGGACTTCAACAGATGGAATACACAGAAATCAAATTGACTACATCTGTGGAAAGAGATGATGGAAAAGCTCCATTCATAAGCCAAAACAAGGCCAGGGGCAGACTGTGGAACAGATCATCAATTACTCATATGCAAATTCAAACTGAAGCTGAAGAATATGAAAACAAGTCAAAAGAGCCAAAATATGGCCTTGAATATATCCCATCTGAATTTAGAGATCATTTGAAGAACAGATTTGATAAATTAAACACTAAAGACTGAAGACCAGAAGAGTTGTGGGATGACATTAAGAACATCATACAGGTAGAAAGCAAAAAGTCATTAGGAAGACAAGAAAGAAAGAAAAGGTCAAAATGGATGTCAGAAGAGACATTGAAACTTGCTCTCCAGCATAGAGATGCTAAAGCAAATGGAAGAAATGAGGAGGTACAAGAATTGAATAGAAAATTTCAAAGATCAGCTCAAGAAGATAAATATTCTAACACAATGTGCAAAGATCTGGAGTCAGAAAACCCAAAAGCAAGAACACACTCAGCATTTCTCAAGCTGGGAGAACTGAAAAAAAATTCATGCCTCGACTTTCGTTATGGAAAGATTCTCTGTGCAAATTATTGAGTGATGCAGAAAGCATCAAAAGAAGATGGAAGAAATACAAAGAATCACTGTACCAAAAGGAAATGGTTGATGTTCAACCATTTCAGGAGGTCATATATGATCAAGAGTCAATGATACTAAAGGAAGAAATCCAAGGTGCATTGAAGGAATTGGCAAAGAACAAAGTACCAGGAATTGATAGAATAAATACTGAAATATTTCAAGAAAGTGATGTAGTACAGGAGGTACTCACTCATCTCTGCCAAGAAATTTGGAAGATAACTATCTGGCCAACTGATTTTAAGATATCTGTATTTGTGCCCATTCCAAAGAGGGGTGACCCAACGGATTGCAGAAATCATCAGGCAATCTCTTTGATAACCCATGTGAGTAAAGTTTCACTAAAGGTAATACAGAAATGGCTGCAAGCTACATTGACAGAGAAATTCCAGAGGTTCAAGCTGGATTCAGAAGAGGCTGTAGAACGAAGGATACCATTACTGATGTCTGATAGATCTTGGCTGAAAGCAGAGAATATCAGAGAGATGTTTACCTGTGCTTTATTGATTATGTAAAGGCTTTTAATTGTATGGATCATGACAAGCTCTGGACAATATTACAAAATATGAGTATTTTGGAACAGTTAATTGTGTTCATGAGGAATCTGTATGTGGACCAAGAGACAGTTGTTCGAACAGAACATGAGAACACTGGATGGTTTAAAATAAAGAAAGGTATACGACAGGGCTGTATTCTTTCACCATACTTATTCAACCTGTATGCTGAGCAAATAATCTGAGAAGCTGGGTTCTATGAAGAAAAATGTGGCATTAGGATTGGAGGAAGACTCATTAACAACCTGCAATATGCAGATGATACAACCTTGCTTGCTGAAAGTGAAGAGAACTTAAAATACTGATGAAGATCAAAGAGCACAGCCTTCGGTATGGATTGCATCTCAATGTCAAGAAAACAAAAATCCTCACCACTGGACCAATAAACAACAATCTTATTAAGAAAGAAAAGATTGAAGTTGTCAAGGACTTCATTCTTCTTGGATCAACTATCAACTCTCACGGAAGCAGCAGACAAGAGATCAAACTACGTACTGCGTTAGGCAAATCTGCTGCAGAAGATCTTTTTAAAGTGTTGAAAAGCAAAGATCTCAACTTGAGATCTAAGGTGTGCCTGACCCAAGCCATGGTATTTTCAATAACCTCATATGCATGAGAAAGTTGGACAGTAAATAAGGAAGACCATAGAAGAGCTGATGTTTTTGAGTTACGGTGTTGGAGGAGAATATCGAACGTGTCTTGAAGTGCCAAAAGAACAAACAGATCTGTGTTGGAAGAAGTGCAGCCAGAGTGCTCCTTGGAGGCCAGGATGGCCAGACTTCGTTTCTCATACTTGAGACATATTGTCAGAAGGGACCAGTCTCTGGAGAAGGATATCATGTTTGGTAAGGTGGAGGGTCAGAGAAAAAGAGGAAGATCCCCAGTGAGATGGAATGGCCAAATGGCAATATCAGTGGGCTCAAGTGTGGCAACAATAGTGAGGTTGGCCCAAGATTGGGCAGTGTTTTGTTCTTCTGTGCATGGGGTCGCTATGAGTCGGTTCCAACTCAATGACACCTGACAACAACCACAAAAACAGCAGGCTAGAGCTGAGAGTGAAACATCCAGCTGATATGAACTCGGGGGAGACGCACAAGAATGCTCAAACTTTCAGATAATGCCCATTTGACCTAGCTTGGATAGCTTGACTACAAGAGCCCTACTAGAGGAAGATAAAGGAATTTAATAAAGGAACCAAGTGTAAATTGCTACAATTTTATGAACTTGACCTATACTTATGGATGTAGTAGCTCAAAATGCCAACCGAGAGGGAAGGAGTTTTCAAATCAATGATCAAGCCTGTCCCATCAGTATACAGGGTTGATAGGGACAGCAACTTAGACATTGGATACCTAAAATGGGGTGGGGGGAGTAGGAGGGGTTATAAAGGTACAAATTGGCTGATTAGACATTTTCAAGTGGGAGTTTAGTTTCAGAGTGTGCCAGGGAAGGTAGAATGTAGAATCCCCACTGAATAGTTTTCATCTTGTCTAGATGGGTCTGGTGAAATGAGATGGGGATAGGAGTCTTGATTCAATATCATGACTAATAATGATTGTCACAACTGGAAAGGTAGAGATTTTGTAACCTAAAGTGGGGTGTAGTTAATCTTACATTCTAGGAACAGAGGACCCCAGGACCATCAAGGAAGAAGAGCATGAGTAGAATGTGGGACCCTAACCAGAGAAGCAGAGACACCAGAGATGGAGGCAGAGGTGATGGCATGGAGAGATAGAGCAGCTGAGGACTCTAGACTCATGGAAAGACAAAGGTTATGTCCTGGTGGCCAGGAGGCAGGCTTGCAGAATGTGCCCTTTGGTTATTTAAATGATTACATATTCCTTAGTGTTTTTGTGTACATTAAAAACAAATAAACAAACAAACAAACAGAAAAACAACGGAGGGTATAGAAGCAAATATGGTTAAATGGTGATGCATGGAGGGGATTGTATTCATTGCAATGAAACAAAATATGATAGAATGAGCACAAAACCAAAGTTCTTCCATGTAAACTACCAGTCAATGCACAATAAAAGTTTAAAAAAATATATTGAAAAGCAAAGATTTGATGACTAAATTATGTCTGACACAGCCCTTAATCTTGGTCTATTCAAATACCTCATATGCATGCAAAAGCTGATCAATGAAAAAGAAAGACAAAATAATTGTTGCATTTGAGCTGTGATTTTGGCAAAGAATATTTATAACATCATGTATTGCCAGAAGAAAAAACAAATTAATCTTTGAAAAAATACAACCAAAATGCTCCGTAGAAGTCATTCACCAGTCTTTTGCCAGAGTGAGCATACTGATGTCATCTCACATTTGAAATGCTCTTCATGGAAGTTACATGCCAGTTGGTCAGGCCTGCTCGTGTTGTCCTCTACACACTGGCCAGGTTATGCAATAGGTCTAAATGACAGACAATTACAGATATTTAACAAGGAGCATTAATATTGACCACCCTTACCACACTTTCCATAGCTCTGATTCAGAAACGTTTGGTTTGTCACTGAATTCCCATGAAGAAGAATTAGGTTTCACAGGTGATTACTTCTTCAAGTAGAAGTGGTGGTGGTAGTTGTTTGCCGCCAAGTTGGTTCCGACTCCTAGAGACCCTGTATAGGGTTTCCAAAGCTATAAAAGAAAGAATAGAAGGCTTTATTTTCTCCTACTGGTAGATTCGAACCACCGACGAGTAGTTAGAAGCCCAGCTCATAATCTATTACAATACCAGTAAAAGTAGCAAAAGGAAAAAAAAAAAAAAAGGGGTTGTGTTCCTAAGAGAATGAAAGAACAAGGCATTTTACACTAAAAAAATTATTAAATCATTTCTCTGTTTGTTTGTTTTTTCTCTTGGTTTGGGACAGCATAGTGAACTCGATTAATTTAAAATGTTCAGTTCATTTTCAGGTAGGATCTTCCAACATTATTTTACAATAGCACCAAACAGTGCTCAAAGCATGTGAAATAAACACTGGTGTTCCAGCTCCTAATCCTGGACTTTATCCAGCAATCATGGGTTACTCAAATTCCTGGGTCCTGTGGAAATTTTCCAGGAAAACAATGTGGCTCTCTGCTCTCTTAAATATCTAAATATTTGAAATACTGTAGATCATTTCTACTCTGCCCTATAGTATTATTATGATTCCAAATCAAATTGAATGCAGTCAGTTGGGTTGGGTTTGGCTTTGGAACTCTATGTGTTTCTTTTTATCGCTATGCTGTAAAGCAGTCTGCAACTCCGTGTGTCCCACACATCCATTCTAGGCACTATACTTAGTCTTCACAGAGCTAGAGTGGTGGCGGTGGTGGCAGTAGCCATGTATCGTGGAGTTGGTTCCAACTCATCGGGACCCTACATAGGATTTCCATGCCCTCATCTTTCTTCTGCAGAGCGAGAGTTGGTAGATTGGAACTGCTGAACTTGTGGTTAGCACTACACTACCAAGGTTCCTTAAAGCTACACATTAATGCAAGGAACTTTCAATAGCAATCATTCATTTTTGCTCATGAGGAAATTTTCTATTATTTTCAAGTATGTCACTGCATATCTGCATTGGACTGATGTCAGTAATCATTTGTAAAATTGTTGCTTTTGGAAAAATCTGCTGCTGTAACTGTGTTCTAACTACAATTTCTAGTACCTGTCAGTTCTATAATAGTGGTCACTATTCCAAATCCTACAACATAACTCCATCTAAAACTTTACAAATATTGCTAATTATACAACAATTATGCATGAACCACGGCATATATGAAAATGATTATTTTCCTAGAAGGGTTGTTGTTGTTGTCAGGTGCCATCGAGTCAGAACCGACTCATAGCGACCCCATGCACAGCAGAACGAAACAACGTCCAATCCTGGGCCAACCTCACTACAGCCGCTACACTTGATGCCCTCAATGATGTCACCTGGCTGATCCATCTTGTTGGGGGTCTTCCTCTTTTTCTCTGACCCTCCACCTTACCCAGCATGACATCCTTCTCCAGCGACTGTTTCCTCCGGACAATATGTCCTAGAAGGGTACCATCAGTATATTGCCCTACTTGTCCAATGGATCTTGTCCGAGAGAATATCAGAAAGATGTTTACCTGTGCTTTATTGACTGTGCAAAGGCTTTCAATTGTGTGGATCATGACAAGCTATGGACAACATTGCAAAGTATGAGTATTCCAGAACACTTAACTGTGCTCATGAGGAATCTGTACCTGGAAGAAGCAGTTGTTCGACAGAGCATGGGAACACTGAATGGTTTAAAATTAAGAAAGGTGTGTGACAAGGTTGTATTCTTTCACCATACTTGTTCAACCTGGATGCTGAGCAAATCATCTGAGAAGCTGAGTTCTATGAAGAAAAATGTGGCATCAGGATTGGAGGAAGACTCATTAACAACCTGTGATATGCAGATGATACAACCTGCTTGCAGAAAGTGAAGAGGACTTAAAATATGTACTGATGAAGATCAAAGAGTACAGCCTTCAGTATGGATTGCCGAAAACAAAAATCCTCACCACTAGACCAATAAACAACATTCTTATCAACAAAGTAAAGATTGAAGTTGTCAAGGACTTCATTCTTCTTGGATCAACTATTAACATTCACAGAAGCAGTGGTCAAGAGATCAAACAATGTATTGCATTAGGCAAATCTGCTGCACAAGACCTTTTTAAAGTGTTAAAGAGCAAAGATGTCAGCTTGAGGACTAAGGTGCACCTGATCCAAGCCATGGTATTTTCAATAACCTCATATGCATGTGAAAGTTGGACAGTGAATAAGGAAGACTGTAAAAGAATTGATGCCTTTGAGTTATGGTATTGGAGGAGAATATTGGAAGTTCCATGGCTGTCAAAAGAACCAATAGATCTGTGTTGGAAGAAGTGCAGCCACAGTGCTCCTTAGAGGCCAAGATGGCCAAACTTCATCTCTCATACTTCAGACATATTGTCAGGAGGGACCAGTCTCTGGAGAAGGACATCATACTTGGTAAGGTGGATAGTCAGAGAAAAAGAGGAAGACCCCCAAAGAGATGGATTGACCAAGTGACAGCATCGATGGACTCAAGCATGGCAACAATAGTGAGGTTGGCCCAGGATCAGGCAGTGTTTCGTTCTGCTGTGCATAAGGTCTCTATGGTTGATATCGACTCGATGGCACCTAACAACAACAACAACAACAGTCCCAACAGCACAATAGTAAGTACACAAGTCTTAATGTCAACTTTTGTTTAATTAATTGAGATGGAAAGTGAATGTTTTAAAACAAGCAATTAGAAACAGAGAAGCAATTTTTACTTGGAGTGACTAAAGTTTGCTTCTGTGATTGAAATACGATTTAAACAATAAATAAATAAAACACTGTATAAAAAAGAAAGTATGTAGCTCACAGAAACTACAAATAGCAGAGCTGTTTCCATTAAGTGCTCTAAGTGATTAACAGGCATAATAATTATAAAAAATCTGATGGATATTCATTGGGCAGGGGAAAAATGGAAAGAAAAAAACTCCAGCTGTCTCTAATTACTGTAAGGAAAGAGGAAACAAGGACCAACACAAAACCCATGTTTGTTCATCAGTTTTCCAATTACTCTCAAATTCTGATTTTCTATCTGTTGTCTCTTCTTCCTACTCCCCCACAATATCTTGGAGAAAGTTACTCTACTAAACATGAGAACAAGCAAAGGAAAGAAACTTTCTGGAAAATACGAGAAACATACGACTTGAGATGTCCCTTCATGTTCTCCCTAACAAATGTAGAGCAAGGAATTTCCACTGGAATGTTAGCATTTAAGATCTTTTCAACCAGACATTTTTGGTGGAATGATGGTGTAAACATATAAATTTCTTTCTGAGACTCCATGACAGTGACTTATTTTCATACAAAAGTGTGACTATGGGAAGGAAGATTATTTTAATCTACTTTAAATTGTGTTGTGTTGTTGTTATGTGCCGTCGAGTTGGTTCTGACCCATAATGACCTTGTATAGGATTTCCGAGGAGCAGCTGGTGAGCTTAAACCACCGACTGTGGTTCAACCTGACCTTGCAGTCCAGAGCGCCACACCAGGACTTTAAATTACAGGTGTCTTGAAAATATGTTAAAAAACAGTTAGAAAAAAATGAGTATTAATTTGTGCCTGAAACTAATTACGAGGCATGTACACATTTTTTGCTTACAGTGGATTATGAAAAAGATAGAAGGAAATTCTTTTTTCCAGGACTGTCTGGCTTAGGGCATTTCCTCATTCCCCCAACACTACGGTCTCCTGAAGGAGCTCTGGTAACACAGTGAATTGCATGGTAAGCAGCTCACACAAGGTCAGTAGCTCAAAGCTATCAGCTGCTCCACAGGAGAAGCATGAGGGTTTTGGCCATGTAAAGGTTTACAGAGCTCTGTAAAGGGTTTTGGAGGAGCAGCTGTTGAACTTGAACCACTAACCTTGCAGTTCAAACTGACTTTTCAGTCCAGTGCATTAACCCACAGTGCCACAGTAGGACTCCATTCCTAACATGAAATGCTCCAAAACCAAGAAAAAAACAAAACAAAAAACCCTGCTACCATTTATATTTTCCAAATCTATTTCTCTTCAACTCTTCCAAAATGCTAGCTAAAGGGAAAAAGAAAGCAAAGAAAATGTGTTTCTAGTCAAGAAATGTTGAAATAAATATGTAGTGATTTCTTGGTCTAAGTTTTCCTTTCCCAAGATAAAAATAAATTGGAGCCACATATGATAAGTATTAATGTTTCCTGTCCAGATTGTGAAGCACGGTATTCCTACAACTATTTACAAGCTGATGAGTGAGGCTGTGGGGGACTTAGAGTTCAGAGGACTGAGAGGCCAAACTGTGTTCTACCGAAGTCCTGTGCTTCAGTGGGGACCAGTAAGAGGAAGCATGCATTCCTGTGTATGTAATCACAAAAATGTCTATTTCCTAGTATACAATATTATCTTAGTTACCTAGTTCTGTGGGGCTGTAGGATAAGCACTGGATAGCTAACTGTAAGGTCAAAGGTTCAAACCCACATTGATGAAAGAGGAGGCTGTCTGTTCCGCTAAAGATGTACAATCCCAGAAATCCCATATAGGGTTGTTATCAGTCAGAATCAACTGGAAGGCAGTGCTTTCTTTGATGAGCTGTAACGAAAGTAGAGTCCTGGTACAATGCTGCAGGATGAGCACTGGGTTACTAATGACAAGGTCAGTGGTGCTACCCCACCCTGAAAGCCCTATACTCTAGCTGACTTTTAGCAATCAAAAAAATATTGTCTCACAGTTTAGGGGCAAGAAGGCTAAATTCAGGGCACCAACTCTAAGACTGAATGATGCACAAAGCATCAAAAGAAAATACAGTCTCTCTACGAAAAATAAATGGTCCATGTTCAAACATTTCAAGAGGAAGCATACGATCAAAAGCCAATGACAATGAAGAAGGAAATCCAAGGTGCACCGAAGGTATCAGGAAAGAGCAAAATTCCAGAAACTGATGGAATACAAATTTAAATCCTTCAACAAAGTGAGGCAGAACTGGAGGCACTCACTCATTTACGCCAAGAAATTTGGAAAACAGCTACCTGGCTAAGTGATTTGTGCGGATTCCAAAAAGAGGTGACCCAATGGAATGTGGAAATCATTGAACAATATCATTGATTTCACATGCAAGTAAAATTTTGCTAAAAATAAATTCAAAGAACAGTTGCAGCAGTAAATTGACAGGAAACTGCCAGAGGTTCAAGCTGGATTCAGACCAAGATGTGGAACGAGTGACAACAGATAGATCTTGGCCTAGAGCAGAGAATAACAGAAAGATGTTTACTTGGGCTTTATTGACTATGCAAAGACTTTCAAATGTGTGGATCATGACAAGCTATGGACAACATTGAAAAGAATTAGTATTCCTGAACACTTATTTGTACGCATGAGGAACCTGTGCATAGACCAAAAGGTAGTTGTTCAAACAGAACAAGAAAACACTGAATAGTTTAAAATTAGGAAAGGTGTATGCCAGGCTTGTATTCTTTCACCGTACTTATTCAGTCTGTATGTTGAGCATGTAATTCAAGAAGCTGGGTTACATGAAGAAAAACGATGCATCAGGGTTGGAGAAAGGCTCATTAACAACATGACACATCCTTCCTTGCTGAAAATGAAGAGGATTTAAAATACTTACTGATGAAGATCAAAGACCACAGCCCTCTGTATTACCTTGTACCTCAATGCAGAGAAAACAAAAATCCTCACCACTGGACCAGTAAATATCATCAAGATAAATGGAGAAAACTTAGAAGTCGTCAAGTCTTCATTTTGCTTGGGTCAATCATCAACACTTCGGAAAGCAGCAGTCAAGAAATCAAATGATGTACTTCATTAGACAAGTCTGCTGCGCAAGGCCTCGTTAAAGCGTTGAAGAGCAAAAATGTCAGTTTGAGTACTAAGGTGTCCCTGACCCGAGTCATGATATTATCAGTACCTCATTTGCATTGTGAAAGTTGTACAGTGAATAAAGAAGACCATAGAAAAATTGATGCATTTGAGTTACGGTATTGAAGGAGATTATTAAAAGTACCATGGACTGCCAAAAGAACAAATAAATCTGTGTTGGAAGAAATACAGCCAGAAGACTCCTTAGAAGTCAGGATGGCCAGACTTCATCTCACATACTTAGGACATATTATAAGACATGACCAGTCCCTAGAGAAAGACATCACACTTGGTAAAGTGCAGGATCAGTGAAAAAGAGGAAGATCCCCAACCAAATGGATTGGCACGGTGGCAGCAGCAATGTACTCAAGCTTAGCAACGATTGTGAAGTTGGCACAGGACCAGGAAGTGTTGCATAAGGTCTATTGTGCATAAGTTCACTATGAGTTTGTACCAACTTGATGGCACCTAACAACAACAATAACAACAAGTGCTTTCTTTTTCTGATGGCTCTGGAACAAGGTCTCCTTGCAACATCTGTGGGCTTGGCATCCCTTGAGGATCTCCATTTGTCTTAACATCAATGTCCCCTTGGGTCTCGGAGGCAGGCAGTGCAAGATGCTCTGCTCCCAGATCTTTCTTAATTGTACTGTGGTTCCACACTTTTTACTCACTTCACTCTCCTTTTATTTCTTGTAATGTAGGCCATATCTCAGATAAACTCCCCTTTCATGGGGTCGGGGTAAGATGTTGTATCCCACATTAATCCTCTTACAATTGATTGACTGATAACCTAAGATTGCATTATGTGGGATGACTGCATCCTCGCATCCCTGTCAGATTACATCATTGCATAACTGTTCATGTGAATCCTATGACAGTCAAGGTGAGGCATATTTGAATGGGCACATGTCAATCTACAACAAATATCAGTGAGTCCTGGTGTGGCTCTGTGGGTTAATGCACTGGACTGCAGAGTGGATTTGAACCATAAGGTCAGTTGTTCAAGCTCACCAGTTAATCTTTGGAAACCCTATACAGGGTGTCTAGGAGTCAGAACCGACTTACAGCACTTAACAACAACTATAACAGCACCTTCATTGCATTTGCCCTTAAACTTAGTTGTGTCTTTAACTTTTATCATGACTGTACTACTGCTTTCTCTGTGTCTGTGGGTATAGGTGAAGAATGTGGACTCTTCTCTTCTGATGGGCTTGGACTTGATTATACTGTTTTCCAGGGGTATTCCAAAAGCATCTCCCCAGAACTCATTCTCTACCTACCTTGTGCCATAAATCATCACATTCGTATCATGATCCAAATGAACTCCATTCACATTAGATGGTACCTGGAAAGGATACTTGGTGTTCAATCATGAAAACCTTATTTATTGAATACCTGCAATTTCAGACATATGTTTGTGGTTGTGAACAAGGAAGATGTAGTCCTTACTATTTTTTTTAATGTTTTATTGTGAATTATGTGATGTTTTACATTAGCTTTATATTATTTTATTGTATATCTTTTCATTGCCATGGTTACAATCCCCTCCATGCATCATCAACCAACAAAAGGGTATATACTCTACAAGCCTGACCCCCAGTAGTCAGCACATAGCCCTTCTCCCCTCTCTGGGTCTAGAGTCCCCAGCCGCTCCATCTCTCTACTTCACCATCTCTGCCTTCATCACTGGCATCACTACTTTGCTGGGTATGGACCTGCACTCCACTATTCTTCTTTGATGGTACCAGGGACCTCCGATCCTGGACTACAAACTCAATCACTCCCCTCCTTTTGCTATAAAACGTCTACCTTTACATTTCCAACCCTTACAGTCAGTCCTAATAGCATTTATTCACTATTGTACCACAAGGGACCTATCCCCATCTCCTTTCATCAGTCCCAACCAGACAGTTTGAATACGACTCAGTGGAGAGTCTACCTTCCTCTGCGCCCTCTGGAGCTAGGCTCCTTCTTGAAAGCTTGTAAACCAGTCACTCCTTGCCTTTGTAATCTTTGCCCCCCGCCCCCATTTTGGGTGGCCAATGTAGAAGTTGCCCATCCCTGTCTACCCTGTATATCGACAGGGTGGGGATGATCCTCCCTGTAAAGATTTGTTCCCTCTTTTGAGCTACTGCATCCATAGGTGTAGGTCAAGTTCATCAAATTGTATCAGATTACTCTTTTTTTCCTCTTCTTTCTTCTTCTACTTGTGCTCTGATCATCCAGTCATTGAAGCCAGGTCAAGTGGGTGTTATCTGCAAGTGTGGGTGTTCTTGTGCATATGCCCTCTCTTCTTATCAGCTGGACACTTCACTCTCCACTCTAGTCCTCCTCTGTGGCTATGTCACTGATTCTGGGCCCAAGACTCCCTAGGTCTTGCCATACTGCTGGCCAACCAGGTCTCCACCCGGGTTCACGGGAGTCTATTGAATATTGTAGGGCTTAGCTCACAGCTTCATTGCTGTTTTTCCCTCATTTCCCCTTATTGGTGACCAACGTGGTCACAAATCTGAGCGCTTGTCTGCTCGTGTGTTCCCACTGAGTCTTAGTCTTTGCAGGGGGTTTGTCCTGAGGGGATCCAGCCACTTGCCTTGATGTCTCCTGGGCGAGCAACTTACTTGTAGTAATCTGTTCTTGTAGCCATCTATATGACTGCCATTATTGTTTTGTGTTTTTCCTGTCGGTCTTTCAAGAAGTATCTTCTGTTCTTCTAGCCACTCCAGGCTGGTCTGCTTGTCCTTTCAACCTCAGAAGATTCTGGATGCAGTTCAGGATTCCACCTATGGTCTTATGTGATGTAGAAGCTCCGCAGGAAGCCTCCTTCACTGGGTACATTGTAGCCCCATTTCAGGTATTCCAATCAGTTATAGGCAGAAGACAGACTTACAAACTTTCTACAATGATATTTCTGGCTATTCCTTTCTCTCCCCTGTAGTGTCTATTTTATAATGTTATGTAAGGGAAACCAAGATTCAAAAGACAGCCGAGCATCTTAACATTATTTCCCCTCTTTTCCAACCATGTCTCAATCCCTGTATCCCCTAGCCCTGTTGTCCCAATGTTGTGCATACATCATTATTTACTTCTGTCCCACTTAGCCCATGTAAACCTGTCTAATTGTTTTCCATCAGCCTTGTTTGTCCATTCCCCTACCGCTTCTTGTGTATTGCCCTCCTTTCCAACACCCAAACTATCCTGTTTCTATTCTCTACGATGTGCTCCACCTTCCCCTCACTTGTCTCACTCCACCCACATTCTGGTAACCAGCAAAGAATCCTACCCACCCACACACATCCTGGCTTTAGTATGGGTTATTTTTCATAGTATTTGACAATAGTGATCCTATGATGCATTTATTTTTTTGTGACTGACTGATTTCACACAACATAATGTCCTCAAGGTTCATCCGTGTTATGTGGTAGCTTACAGATTCCTTGTTGTTCTTCAAGGTAGCATAATATTCCAGTGTGTGTACATACCACAATTTGTTTATCCATTTTTCAGTTGATGGGCACTTAGGCTGTCTCCATCTTTTTGCTATTGTAAATAGTGCTGCTGTAAACATTGTTGTGCATAGATCTACTCATGTTATGGCTCGTACTTAGTGTAAATACCAAGTAGAAGGATTGCTCGATCATAAGGTATTTCTATTTCCAACCTTCTGAGGAAGCGCCATATTGCTTTCCAGAGAGGTTGGACCATGTTGCAATCCCTCCAGCAATGCAGGAGCGTCCCAGTCTCTCCACATCCTCACCAGCATATATTTTTTTATCTTTGCTGTTATTGCTGGTATGAGATGATATCTCATTGCTGTTTAGATTTGCATCTCTCTAATGGCTAATGATCCTGAACATTTATTCATATGTTCATTGGTTGCCCAGATCTCCTCTTTGGTGAACTGTCTGTTCATGTCCTGTGCCCATTTTTTTAATCGGGTTATTTGTCTTTTTCTTGTAGAGGTTTTGTAGTTTCCTATATATTTTAGAAATGAGTCCCTTGTCTGATGTGTCGGTGCAATAGATTTTTCCCCATTCTATGGGTTCCCTTTTTACTCTTTTGGTGAAGTCTTTTAATGCACATAAGTTTTTAATTTTTAGTATGTCCCAATCATCTACTTTGTCTAATTTTGTTTGTGCAGTTTCCAAATGTTTTATAGGATCAAATCACCTGTAAATAGAGTGAGTTTTACTTCCTCTTTGCCAATTTGGATGCCTTTAATTTCCCTGTCTTGCCATATAGCTCTTGCTAAGACTTCCAGCACAATATTGAATAGGAGTGGTGTCAAAGGGCATCCTTGTCTGGTTCCTGTTCATAGAGGGAAGGCTTTCAGTTTCTCTCCATTGACAGTAATGTAGGTTGTTGGTTTTGTATATATGCTCTTAAATATGTAGAGGTATTTCCCTTCAATTCCTACTTTGTTGAGGGTTTGTATCAGGAATGGATGTTGGATTTTGTCAAATGCCTTTTCTGAATCAATTGTTATGATCATCTTGTTGTTTTTTTTGTTTACATGGTGGATTAAGTTGATAGTTTTTCTAATGTTGAATCATCCTTGCAGCCCTGATATGAATCCCAATTGAACATGATGTATTATCTTTTTGATACACTGCTGGATTCTGTTGGCTAGGATTTTGTTGAGAATTTTTGCATCTATCCCAGGATCGAGGAGTGTTTCATTCTGCTGTGCATAAGGTTGCTATGAATCAGCACTGACTCAATGGCATCTAACAACAACAACAACAATGTTCATGAGGAATATTGGTCTATAGTTTTCTTTCTTAATGACGTCCTTCCTTGGTTTTGGTATAAGGGTTACGCTTGCTTCATAGAATGTATTAGGAAGTTTTCCGTCTTCCTGTGTATTTTGGAATAATTTGAGTAGAATTGGTGACAATTCTTCCTTTACGTTTGGTAGAACTCACCAGTG
>NW_006408879.1:360405-360918 GCF_000296735.1 Chrysochloris asiatica
ATCTTGTTCAATTGTCCCTTTAATCATGAGATAATGTCCATCTTTATCTGTTATGCTGATTTTTGCCCTGAAGTTTATTTTATCGGAGATTAGTACTGCCACTCCTGTTCATTTTTTATTGCAATTACTTCGGTATATTTTTTTCCATTCTTTGTCTATAATTCTGATTTTGTCTCTGTGTTTATGATATATCTTTTGCAGACAGCATATTGAAGGATCTTGTTTTCTTATCTAATCTTCCACTCTCTGTCTCTTAACTGGTGCATTTAATCCATTTACATTCAGTGTAATTATTGACAGGTAAAGATTAATTGCTGCCATTATGTTTGTTTGTTTGTTTGTTTTTGTAGTGTTTTTGCTTTCTTTGTTCTGCATGTCTTCCTGTGCTGAGTTTGTGCATTCTGTATTCTGTCTTGTGAGTTTCCTCATAGTTTTAATATTTCCATGTTCTTCTTGGATTTTCATTTTCTTGGTATGTTGTGAAGTGTTAATTTTATTTGAGGTTACCTTATA
>NW_006408879.1:361340-387410 GCF_000296735.1 Chrysochloris asiatica
TAATCTGACTCGCTTGCCTTTATATCTAACACTTCTCTTTTCCCTAGCTGCTTTCAGGAGTGTCTCCTTATCTTTGATTTTGGAGAGCTTGATTATGATATGTCTTGGTGATTTTCTTTTGGCATCTATCCTTCTTGGGGTTCATTGGGCTTCTTGATTGTTTATCTTTTCACTTTTCAAGTTGTTAGAGAAATTTTCTTCCAGCAGTTCTTCAACTATTTCCTCTGTGGACTTGTGTGATTCTTTCTGTTCTGGAATGCTGATCATTCTCAACTTATGTTGTCCAATATGATTCTTAGGCCTTCTTCAGATTTTTTTATCCTTTTTTCTGTTTGATCTTCTATCTTATTGGTATTGAGAGATTTTTCCTCAGTTAACTAGTTCTGCCTTCCATCTCTTCTATTCTATCCCTTTACCCTTTCAGTGTATTGTCTAATTCTGATATTCTATTATTAATCATTTGAACTTCTTTCTGTAGGTTTTGAATTATTTCCAATGTTGTATCTATCTTATTTGATTGTTCCTGTAGTATTTTCCTGACTTCTTCCTTATTTTTCACAACTCCATTGTAAAGTGTTTTGAAACATTTTATAATCCTTTTTCTGAATTCCTTCTCAGGCATTTTCAAGGCCTGCCCTCCTTCCAGAATGGAGTCCAGGTCTACCTCTAGGTCATTTGTCTCAGACATTTTATCTTGTTCCTGGACATGTACTGATATGGTCATCTGTTTTTGCTTTTGGGGCATGTTTAGTGTTTA
The DNA here is from genome assembly GCF_000296735.1 of Chrysochloris asiatica. NCBI lineage: Eukaryota > Metazoa > Chordata > Mammalia > Afrosoricida > Chrysochloridae > Chrysochloris > Chrysochloris asiatica. Next base: position 362,098 of record NW_006408879.1, read on the forward strand.
TCTGTGGCCTTAAAACTTAATTGAGTGTTTATTTTGGTATTTTTTATGCTTTCTGATTCCCTCCAGTTGATGTGATCAGGAAGTGGGCTTCCCTTTTCACACTTCTTATTGCTTATCTCAGAGTAACTTTCACAGGTATTGTCTGCCTTCTTGGTGTATGGCAGTTGGTATTGGTTCTTGCCTGGATTGTGTGGCTTTATAGCATGTGATTGTATCTTAACTATGTGGCAGCAATTGCTGTCACTTCTTGGATAGTATAGGGAGAGAAATAACCCCCTAGAGGTAAAAGGGGGACAAAACCAAAACACTATTTGTTGTTGTTGTTATGTTGCGTGGAGTCATTTCTGACTCATAGTGACCCTGTACAGGGTTTCCGAGGCTGTAAATCTTTACAGGAGCAGAAAGCCTCATATTTCTCCCATGGAACAACTGGTAGTTTTGTACTGCTGCCCTTGAGGTCCACAGCCTGATTCGTAACCATTATGCTACCAGAGCTCTTTCAAAACACTATAGAAGTAAAGAAAAATAAAAGAAAAAAAAGAATAGCAACAGTAAAAAAGCAAACAAAAAAAGAAAAAAAGAAACACCCCCCCCTACAAAATAATAATAATAATAATAAAACAGATTGGATATTGTAGTATATAAACATGGGAAAAGGAGAGGAGAGAGAGAAGAAAGGAAAAAGAAAAAAAAAAAAAAAAAAAAAAAAAAAGAAAAAAATCTGTAGCCTAATATGAATATGACTTTAATGTCCTCTTTCAGCTTCTTGCCTTCAAGACTGGATGATAAATTCCAAGATGCCACTTTTGGTTGTTATGTACCTCAGGATTTTATTTTCAGCCTCTTTTGTTTTTAAATTCTCTCCCTCTGCTCACACTGTTCTGGCCTTTTCCCTATTAATAAACAGTTCAGGGCTTGCTGTGACCATTTTAAGCTGTTTGTTTGTAGCATAGTGATTATGATTCGGGCCACCAAGCCCAAGGTCGGCAGCTGGAAACCAGCAGCTGTTCCCTAGAAGAAAGACTAGGCCCCCTGCTCCTGCAAAGATTCACAGCCTCGCAAACCCCGCACAGGATCACTATGAGCTGGAACCAACTCCCAGGCTCTCAGCTAGCAAGAAAGGCAAGTGCCTCTAAATACTGAGAGGATCTGTGTGCATGCATTATAAAAGACCCCTCCAATGGTGTGGGTGGGGGTGTCCACTCACTTAGGCACCCCCTCTAGTCACCAGAATGGAGGTACGCAGACAGCCAATGAATAGATCCCAAAATTTTTAAAAAAATCAGAACAAAGCAAAAACAAACAGATAGTAAGTATTGTCACCTTTGGTCCAAGGTTCCTGTGGTTATTAATTCCCAGTGGGTCTGCTGGCTCCCCTGCCTGGTCCTGTTGTTTGGTCTTGCCCAAGTTTCTGGCTCCGGGCCCCTGAGCCTGGCAGGTTCTAAAGTACAGGATTTCTTACTTCCACTACAAGTTCCACTAGCTATAAGCCTTCAAACTTTTTAAATATTCCTACCTATGTGCTTCAGAGTTTTGGAGCTCTCCCCTGAACTCGCTTCATCTAATATTCTGTGGTATTGCTGACTGAGCTTCACTGCACTTCTACCCTATCTGCCATCAAGCCCCTCCTCTCCCACCATCAAGCCCCGTCTCCCCCTTACTTTTAATGAGTTTAAAATTTAACAGAAAATGAAAAACTTGTGCGGGGTTTATAAGCAATAAAAAATGTGTAAACCATCACTACAGAACATATACCTGAAACTCAACCAAAATTAAGGTCAGAGTATCAAAAAATGCTTCATGAGGAAGTGCTTCTGAAGTTTAAATCGTCAATCTGAGTGGGAGTTAGATGCCCTATTATAGGGAAAAGAATTATAAAAAGCAACAGTTCCAAGGTCTAGTGATTGAGTCCCTGGTGGTACAACAGTTAAGCATTCAACTATTAACCAAGAAGTTCATGGTTCAAACACACCCAGTTGCATTTTAGAAGCAAGCCTTAACAGTCTGCTTCCAGAATCTACTCTGCCCACATGGGTTTGCTGTGAGTCAGAATCAAGTCAATGGTAACAGGTTTACTAGCTGAAGCGGTGGGATGAATTCTTACTAGAATTATACACAATAGCAGAAATCATTTTGGAGGTTTCACTGATTTATCAATATGCTCGTGAAATATGTATACCATATTCTTATTGTTGTTGTTGTTGTTAGGTGCCATCAAGTCAGTGCCAACTCATAGCGACCTTATGCACAGCAGAATGAAACACTGCCCGATCCTGGGCCAACCTCACAATTGTTGCTATGCTTGAGTCCATCGATGCTGCCACTTGGCCAATCCATCTTGCTGGGGATCTTCCTCTTTTTCTCTGACCCTCCACCTTACCAAACATGATATCCTTCTCCAGTGACTGGTCCCTCCTGACAATATGTCCGAAGTATGAGAGATGAAGTTGGGCCATCCTGGCCTCCAAAGAGCACTCTAACTGTACTTCTTCCAAAACGGATCTCTTGGTTCTTTTGGCAGTCCATGGCACTTTCAGTATTCTCCTCCAACAATGTAACCCAAAAGCATCAATTCTTCTAAGGTCTTCCTTATTCATTGTCCAGCTTTCACATGCATATGAAGTTATTGAAAATACCATGGCTTGCGTCAGGTGTACCTTAGTCCTCAAGCTGACATCTTTTCTCTTCAACACTTTTAAAACGTCTTGTGCAGCAGATTTGCCTAATGCAATATGTCATTTGATTTCTTGACTGCTGCTTCCATGAGTGTTGATGTTAATCCAAGAAGAATGATGTCCTTGACAACTTAAATCTTTTCTCCATTGATAAGAATGTTGTTTATTGGTCCAGTGGTGAGGATTTTTGTTTTCTTGAAATTGAGATGCATTCCATACTGAAGGCTGTGCTCGTTGATCTTCATCAGTATCATATCCTTAGGAGGAGAATATTGAAAGTGCCATGGGCTGCCAAAAGATCCAACAGATCCATGTTGGAAGAAGTGCAGCCAGAGTGCTCCTTGGATGCCAAGATGGCCAAACTTTGTCTCTCATACTTCGGACATATTGTCAGGAGGGACCAGTCACTGGAGAAGGATATCATGTTTGGTAAGGTGGAGTGTCAGAAAAAAAGAGGAAGACCCCCCAATGCGATGGATTGGCCAAGTAGCAACATCAATGGACTCAAGCATGGCAACAATAATGAGGTTGGCCCAGGATCGGGCAATGTTTCATTCTGCTGTGCATAAGGTCACTATGAGTTGGCACTGACTCGATGGCACATAACAACAATAACATCCTTAGGTTGCCCTAAAAAGGTTATACATTTTATATGTCATTTGAACTGCAAGGTCAGTGGTTCAAGTTACCAGCTGCTTCTCAGAAACCATATGCAGGGTCATTAGGGTCGGAATCGACTCGACAGTACTTCACAACAACAGTTTTACAGAATTACCTATAATGAGTATGTATGTGGATATAATTAATTGTAAAGTCTTACTATCTTACTCTGGTAGTGTAGTGGTTACGAATCGTGCTGCAAACCTCAAGGTCAGCAGTTTGAAACTACGATGCTCCGTGGGAAATAGATGAGGCTTTCTGCTTATGTAAAGATTTACAGCCTCAGAAACCCTGTTCAGGGTCTTTATGGGTCGGAACTGACTCGACGGCACTTAACAACAACAATAACAACTGTCTTACTGGGAGTTCTGGTGCGGTGTCATAGGATAAACACTCGACTTCAAGGTCACTTTGAACCATAAAGCCAATGATTCAAACTCACCATCTGTTCCTTGGAAACCTTATACAGGGTTGTTGTGAGTCAGAACCGACTCAATGGCACTTAATAACAACAAAACTATCTAACAAATCACACAAGATTGTGAAAGAGTTTGGCATTAATCTAAGCAAAACTATAAAATAACTTGCCACAGTGATTAATTTACTAGATTGTCAGCATGTCTCAGAACACTGCTTTGTTCTGCTAGATGGTAAGTTAGGCCATTCCCACCTTACAACTTCCATTGTGTTTCCATTTGGAATGTGTTGGCTCATGGTGACCAGTTCAGCTTCTTCTTCTCAGTTTCACAGAGGCCATGCCTGACCTCCCTATGGAATGTTGGCACTCCAACCTCTTCCCATCACTCTGCCTCTCTACAGTCCTGTGGGATTTGATTCTCAATGTTGGAGCCACTAAATGAGCTTTGAAAAAATGTTAGAGCCCAGTCACACCAGAGGTTTAGGATAATTGTGGTAGGTTGTTTTTATAACAAAGGAGTCCTCATGGTGCAGCAGATTAAGTATTGGGCTGCTTACCAAAAGTTCAGTAGTTCAAAGCCTCCAGCTGCTCCATGGGAAGGCGATGGGGCTGTTTGCTCTCACACACATTATCAGTGTCCAAACTCAAAGGGGCAGTTCTCCTCTGTGCTATAGGGCCACTGTGAGTTGAATAAACTCAGTGGCAGTCAGTTTATTTTATTACTGTTTCTTTTTTGACACAGAACGTTTTCCCAACTGAAATATTTATCATAATTTTATGAGAGCAAACATGTGTCTGCCTTGTTTTCTCCTGTATTCCAACCCCAGACTCTTGAACAATTTTGATATATAGTATGTACTCAGTCATTTTGGAAGAAGTGCAGCCAGAGTGTTCCTTAGAGGCCAAAATAGCCAAACTTTATCTCTCATACTTTGGGCATGTTGTCAGGAGGGAACAGTCACTGGAGAAGGATATCATGTTTGGTAAGGTGGAGGGTCAGAGGAAAAGAGGAAGACCCTCAAAGAAATGGATTGGCCAAGTGGCAGCATCAATGGACTCAAGCGTGGTAACTAGTGAGGTTGGCCCAGGATTGGGCCGTGTTTTGTTCTGCTGTGCATAATAAGGTCGCTATGGGTCAGTATCGACTCAGTGGCACCTAACAACAACAACAACAACAAATATACTCAATGATTAGCAAGCCTTTCTTCCTAATTTGTCTTACTCTGAAAGCTTCCCTAAAACCAATCCACTGTAGTTGACCCTGTCGGCACTAGAAATACCAGAGGCATTGCTTCCAACATCATAAGAACACACATGGCACCACAGCATGATGAACTGTGACATACTGGTGGTAGAGGAAAGGGCCGGCCATCTACTTCTGAAAATCAGTCTATGAAACCCTATGGATCACAAGAGAGCAACAGTGAGATACAGCACCTTAGGTGGGAAGGCACAGTGACCACAACAATGGATTCAAGTTTGTCAATTACTGAAGATGGCACAGGACAGGGTAATGTTTTATTCTGCTGTTGGGGGTGGGGGGAGTCACTAAGAGCTGAATCCAACTTGACAGCAACTACAATGATGACAACAAAAACTTGTATCTAATGAAACATTTTCAGATGAACAGAAACAAAATGCAGAAGAAAGGCAAAAGGGGATGTACAGGTACAAAGAAAGGTGTGTAGCCAACATCTTACCTCCTCTTACTTCTCAAGTGGGGAGGAGAATCAAACCCATCAACCTAAGGAAGATCCCAATGTGCCTTCACTCTTCTACCTTCTCTACCTAATCTAACACTAATCAGCTCTCCCATAGCATTTTCTACTTTGTTGAGTTTGATAATTCATTGCAATGGCCATGCAGAACTCAGAAAATAATCATATTATGAGGTTTGTTGGGAAGTTAATAGGTCAAAATACAGGATTAGAAGTGTTCAGGATACAGCTCTTTGTTCAAGAAGGTCTCTCTCTCTGGCCCTCGGCCCTTTGGTCTGACCCTGCTCCAGCAATGTTACAAAGCTCGCTTGGCACTGTTGATAAACAACCAAAGGTCATTCCACCCATTAGCCTTGGTCTGAAGGTGCTCAGCAATACCTCCATGGGTCAGCAAACCTAGCACCCCAATTAAGCTCCTATAGACACCTCGCTTCGCAAGTGAGCTTCCTGACCAAAGACGTTCAGCTTTATTTGCTCCTTGGACTGAGAAACCTACCACTCTGACTGGCACTAGGGCTCTTGGTTCTGTTTCTGTTGTTCTGTTCTTCCACTTCTCCTTGGATTCTCCTCTTGTCACAGTTCTCTCTCTCCTGAATCAAGGCAGTTCAATGCGCAGGGATCTCAGGATCCAAAGACGCACTGACTCTTGGCTCCTCTTCCTTGATGTAGTAAGATTATCTCCTTCCTTCCTTCTTCTGAGATGGCTCACTTTATAACCACATTAGAGTTCCACTCACAATTTTTTTTCTTTTACAATCACAATGACACCTTTTAAAAAGCATTCACAATGAAATCATATCATCTTATCAGTATCTTCCTCCATCTTCTCTACTCAGGAAAAATTTCATTTGGTAAGAGTTATAAAGACTATGGCTAAAAGAGACATTGAAGAATTCACTGCAGCTCAACAGGCAAGATAACACTATTGTGAAAGTGCCCACTCTGGGCCCCTGAGTTTCTTGTGACCTTGAAAATTAATGGCATACACCTCATCCCTCATCATTCCACAGGCAACCTTCCAGAAACTTCATGATAAATTCCAAATGAAAGCTTTTTCTTTCTAGACAGAAAAATTTCCTGTGAAGAAGTATATTCAAATGTAGCAATTAGGGAAAACTAGAAAATTCACATAGAAACATACTTGGAAAGTTTTTATGGAAAACTAGTTGGATTCAATAATGGAACATCAATCACCTGTGATATTTTAAATTTTAGCTGAGCTGTCTGAATATACATTTCAGAAATGAAGCTAAAATTGCCCAATAAAAATATTTCAAAAGTTGTCACACTACCCTACTGTATCTATAAATCAACTGCATGCTCTTCAGTCATATTTTATACACACATTCTCAATTTTAAGGAATTTCATGGACTTTGAACATCTTTTATTTATTTATTAATATTGTGGTTTCAAATACTGATTTCTTTTTCCTCTAATAAGTTTCTACACAGTGTAAAGCAATATTGAAACACATAAAAATCTGATATAAAGTTTAAATTAGCACGAAGCACAGAAAACTGGCAGAAACATATCCAGGCTGTTCCTCTTTTATCAACTGACATAAACTAAAACACTAGCTGCACATGGCTGTGTATTTATATATTGCTTTTTGTTTGTTTATGCTTATGTTTACAATATTTAAAATTAGAAATGCCTTTTCCTACTGCTGTTGTTGTTGTTGCTTTAAATGCCATTGAATTGGTTCCAACTTACAGCAACCCTGTATAGGGTTTCTGAGGAGCAACTTATGAGTTTGAACCACTGAACTTGCGGCTCAAACTGACCTTGTGGCCCAGCCTATTATCCTGCTATCTATTACTTCTTCAAACCATATAATTAGGAGTGTTATTCAGAACTTTGAAGACATGTTATGGGATGGTCTAGCTTGATCTATTAGGATAGGATCTTAAGCTAAATAATGTCACACACTTCCCCTGGTGTCTTTTGTCACCATTTTTGGCATAATAAAGGAATAAAAACTGCATTTTAAGGAGACTGCAGATTGTTTTACAAAATCGTGGTGAAAGTTTCTGCCATGATCTTGGCTTGGCAATGAGAAAAATGGGCCCCTGGGAATTGAAGGGTGATGGAATTAAGTGGGTGGCAGTGCGCAGAGGTGAAGCCAGAGGACAAGAAGATGGTACCCCTGGAATAAGGCACTGAAAATAAAATCACACAGAGAAGGAATATGGAGAAAGTGATTCCTAAATATGCTTTCTGAGGCCTGGGTTTAATCACAGTTGTGAATACTTGGCTCTGTCATGAAGTAGCATAACAAGTGCACTAAGACCCAAATAGAGGGTCCAACACTACCGATGTCATGCCTAACCCTGGTTATGCACAAACATGGTGAGTCTGAATAGTATTACAAAGGCTTTCAAGAAAACTGAGTTTGCAATCACGTGTAATTCAAGGTGGATCAAGTTTTATGATATGAACCTAATTGATTTGTTGCCTGCTAAAACACACATTATACATATGTGTGTCTTTGTGTACATTATACATATGAGTCATAAAAAATTCATGGAAAATGAACATTATGAAAAAACTGTGCATGGATCTCAATTTTTGCACTGAAATAAACTCATAACAACTTGCTATAACATGTCTGAACAAGATCTATTTTGAAGGGTTTCACAAAGAGAAGGACAAATTCAGGATATCCTCAAAGAAAAATAGTGAACCTATTCACAAAAATGGGGTGTTGGTGCGGCACTGCAGAATAACCATTGGATGACTAACTGTGAAGTTGTCAGTTCAAACCCACCAGTTGTGCATGTCTCAGACCTCCTATACACAGTAGCTATGAGTTGGAACTGACTCAACAACACCTAACAACAACAACTCACCAACATAAGAAGGGGATGTATAAAGACCCAGTAAGCACACAATAAATAACAATGAAGGAAATCAAAAGAAAATCCATAATCAAAAAGAGCTCAGTAATGAAAACTAACCAGAACAAAGGCACCATCAAAACACACATTCACACACAAGCCACACTACAAAATGACTGTTCTTTATTCACACCTATCAGTAAACATGGAGTCGGAACCGACTCATAGCAACCCCATGCACAGCAGAAGGAAACAATGTCCGATCCTGAGCCAATCTCACTGCCGCCGCCACACTTGACGCCATCAATGATGTCACCTGGCTGATCCATCTCATTGGGGGTCTTCCTCTTTTTCTCTGACCCTCCACCTTACCCAGCATGACATCCTTCTCCAGCGACTGTTCTCTCCGGACAATGTATGAGAGACAAAGTATGAGAGACAAAGCCTAGCCATCTTGGCCTCCAAGTAAACATACTAAGTGCAAATGGGTTAAATGCACCAATCAAGAGACAAAGAGCAACAGAATAGATCAAAAAAGCATGGCCCAAGAAACAAACCTTAGACAAAAGGATATAAACAAGCTAAAAAGCCAAAGAATGGGGAAAAAATGAGTATGCTAATACCAACTTGAAGCCAGCAGAAGTGGTAATGTTATTATCTGATGAATTAAAATATTTCACAACAGATTGTGGTTTTTGTTGTAGATTGCTGCCATCCAGTCAGTAATGACTTATATTGAGTTTATGCACAACAGAACAAAGCACTGCCAAGTCCTGCGTCAGCTTCACAATCATTGTTAAGTTTGAGCCCATTGCTGCTTCCACTGTGCCAATCCATTTAATGGAGGCCTTTCTCTTTTTGGCTGACCCTCCACTTTACTAAGTATGGAGTCCTTCTTCAGGGACTAGTCCCTCCTGATAATGAGTCCTAAGTATAAGAGATGACATCTGGCCATCCTGGATTCTAAGGAACATTTGGGCTATACTTATTCCAACATAGATTGTCTTTTTTTTTCCTTTTGGTGGTCCATGATACTTTTAATATTCTCCTCCAACACCATAACTTAAACATTTCTGCAGTCCTCTTTAGTCATTTGCCAACTTTCAAATGCATATGAGGTTATTGAAAATACCATACCTTCCATCAAGCACACCTCAGTCCTCAAGCTGACATCTTTGCTCTTCAACACTTTAAAGAGGTTTTGTGCAGCAAATTTGCCTAATGCACTATGTCTTTTGATTTCCTGACTGCTGTTTCCATTAGTGTTGACTGTTGATTTGAGCAAAATGAAATCTTTGACAGCTTCAATCTTTTCTCCATTTGTTGTTGTTGTTAAGTGCCATCGAGTCAGTTCCAACACAGAGAAACCCTGTATAGGGTTTCCAAGAACAGGCTGGCAGCTTGAACTGCCGCCCTTGTGGTTCAAACAGCCTTTGCAGTCTAACGAATTAATCCACAACACCGCACCAGGACTCCGTTTATATGTTGCTGTTGTTACGTGCCATCGAGTCAGTACTGACTCATACAGACCTGATGCACAGCAGAATGAAACAATGCCCAATCCTGGGCCAACCTCACTATTGTGGCCACGCTTGAGTCCATCAATGCTGTCACCTGGCCAATCCATCTTGTTGGCAGTCTTCCTCTTTTTCTCTGACCCTCCATCCTTCTCCAGTGACTTGTCCCTCCTGACAATAAGTCCGAAGTATGAGAGACAAAGTTTGGCCATCTTGGCCTCCAAGGAGCACTCTGGCTGCACTTTTTCCAACACAGATCTACTGGTTCTTTTGGCAGCCCATGGCACTTTCAGTATGCTCCTCCTACACCATAACTTAAAAGCATCAATTATTCTACGGTCTTCCTTATTCATTGTCAAGCTTTTGCATGCATATGAGGTTATTGAAAATACCATGGCTTGGGTCAGGCGTACCTTAGTCCTCAAGCTGACATCTTTGTTCTTCAACACTTTAAAAAGGTCTTGTGCAGCAGATTTGCCTAATGCAATACGGCATTTGATTTCTTGACTGCTGCTTCCCTGAGTGTTGATAGTTGATCCGAGAAGAATGAAGTCCTTGACAACTTCAATATTTTCTGTTGATAAGAATGTTGTTTATTGGTCCAGTGGTGAGGATTTTTGTTTTCTTGACATTGAGATGTAATACATACCAAAAGCTGTGCTCTTTGATCTTCATCAGTAAATATTTTAAGTCCTCTTCACTTTCAGTAAGCAAGGTTGTATCATCTTCATATCACAGGTCGTTAATAAGTCTTCCTCCAATCCTGATGACACATTTTTCTTCATAGAACCAGCTCCTCGGAACATTTGATCAACATATAGGTTGAATAAGTATGATCAAAGGATACACCCTTGTTGCACACCTTTTTTAATTTTAAAACATTCAGTGTTCCCATGTTTTGTTCGAACAACTGCTTCTTGGTCCAGGTACAGATTCCTCATTAGCACAATTAAGTGTTCCAGAATACTCATATTTCGCAATGTTTTCCATAGCTTGTCATGATCCACACAATCGAAAGCCTTTGCGTAGTCAATAAAGCACAGGTAAACATCTTTCTGATATTCTCTGCTTTCAGCCAAGATCCATCGGACATCAGCAATGATATTCCTCATTCCATGCCCTCTTCTGAATCAGGCTTGAACCTCAGGAAGTTCTCTGTCAATGTATGATTGTAGCCATTTCTGTATTACTTTTAGCAAAACTTTACTCGCATGGGATATCAAAGAGATTGTCCAATGATTTCTGCATTCTGTTGGGTCACCTCTCTTTGGAATGGGTACAAATATGGATCTCTTCCAATCAGTCGACCAGATAGTTGTCTTCCAAATTTCTTGGCAGAGATGAGTGAGTGCCTCCTGTGCCACCTCACTTTCTTGAAAGATTTCAATTTTATTCCACCAATTCCTGGTGCCTTGTTCTTTGCCAATTCCTTCAATGCATCTTGGACTTCCTCCTTCTGTGTCATTGGCTCAGGATCATATGCTACTTCTTGAAACAGTTGAACATTAACCATTTATTTTTGGTACAGTGACTCTGTGTATTCCTTCCATATTCTCTTGATGCTTTCTGCATCATTCAATAATTTGACCAGAGAATCTTTCAATAACGAAAGTTGAGGCTTGAATTTTTTCTTCAGTTCCCCCAGGTTAAGAAATGCTGAGCGTGTTCTTCCTTTTTGGTTTTCTGATTCCAGATCTTTGCACATTTTATTATAATATTTGGCTTTATCTTCTTGAGCTGATCTTTGAAAATTTCTCTTCAGGTCTTTTATCTCCTTATTTCTTTATTTTGCTTTAGCATCTCTATGCTGGAAAGCAAGTTTCAGATTCTATTCTGACATCCGTTTTGGTATTTTTCTTTTTTCTTTTCTTCTTAATCACCCTTCTCTTCCTTCCTGTATGATGTTCTTGATATCATTCCACTAGTCTTCAGGTTTTTGGTCATTAGTGTCTAATTCCTCAAATCTGTTCTTCAGATGATCCCTAAACTCATGTATATATGTTCAAGGTTATATTTTTGGCTATCATGGACTTGATTAAATTTTCTTCAGCTTTTGTCTGAATTTGCATATGAGCAATTGATGGGTCTGTTCCTCAGTCTGCCCCAGCCTCATTTTGACGTGATATTGAGAGTTTACACCATCTCTTTCTACAAAGGCAGTCAGTTTGGTTTCTGTGTATTCCATCTAATGAGATCCTTGTTTATAGTTGTCTTTTATGTTGTTCAAAAAAGGTATTTGCAATAAACAAGTCACTGGTCTTGAAAACTTCTCTCATGTGATCACCAGCTTCATTTCTTTCAGCAAAGCCACACTTTCCAGTGACTGGTTCTTCCTTTTTGTTTCCAACCTTGGATTCCAGTCGCCAGTAATTATAAATAGAGCTTGATGGCATGTTTGATGAATTCCAGACTGAAGAAGTTTGTAGAATTCTTCAATTTCATCATCACTTGCTTTAGTGGTTGGTTCTTAAATTTGAATAATAGTGAGAGTAAGTGGTCTTCCTTGGAGGTGTAGGTACATTATCCTGTCACAGACAGTGTTGTAGTTTCAGATAGATCTTGAAATTGTCTTTTTGATGAGGACCCTAAAGCCATTTCCCTTTAATTTTTCATTTCCAACATAGTAAACATGTAGTTGTCAGATTCAAAATTACCTATACCCATCCATTTCAGCTCATTAATGCCTAAGATATCTGTATTTATGTGTTCCATTCCATTTCTGACAATCTCATAGTTTCCTAAATCCACACTTTGTACTTTCCAGGTTTGATTATTAATGAATGTTTGCAGCTGTTTCTTCTCATTTTAAGATGTGCCCCACCAGCAAATGAAGTTTCCAAATACTCTACACCATTCACATCATTCAGGTCAATAATTTGAGAAGGTAGCTTTTTCCCCAGTCATATTTTGTGTGCCTTCCAACCTGATGGGCTCATTTTCTGGCATTACATTTGGTAATATTCTGGTGCTCTTCATCATATTTCAATATTCAGCATTATCATGCTATCTGACAGTGTTAACCTGCTATTCCTCAGGTTTTCAGTGACTAAATATTCAGAAGTAGTTCGTCTCTCCTTCTTCCTAGTCATTTTTAGTCTCAAAGCTCAGCTGAAACCTTTACACCATGAGTGACTCTGCTCATATTTAAAGTACCAGTGGCAAATCTGCAAGAATAATAGCAACATGCAAGCCACCATCATATGACAAAATGACAGACTGTATTTGACAAATGCAAATCAAAACTACAATGAGATACCACCTCATCTTGATAATAATTGCACTGATCAAAACAACAGTGAATAACAAATGTTGGTGTGGCTATGTGAAGACTCGAACTCATACACTGCTGGTATGACTACTGATGGTACTACCACTGTGAGAAACTGTAGAGTGCATCCATAAAAACCTCAAAATCTAAATACCATATAATCCAACAATCCAGGTTTATATTCTATAGAAATGAATGGAAATCTAAATACCATAAAATCCAGAAATCCAGGTCTATATTCTATGGAAATGAGTGGAAATCTAAATAACATATAATCCAGGATTGAAAGAGGACTCATTAACAACATGCAGATGATACAATCTTACTTGCTGAAAGCAGAGAGGACTTAAAATTCTTACTGATGAAGATCACAGACCACAGCCTTCAGCATGGATGGCACTTCAATGTGAAGAGAAAAAAACAATAACACAAAAACAAAGAAACCTCACCACTGGATCAATAAATAACATCAAGATAAATGGAGAGAAGGTTGAAATTGTCAAAGATTTCATTTGCTTGGATCAACCAACACTCATGGAAGCATCAACCAAGAAACCAAATGATGTATATCATTAGGCGATCTGCTACACAAGGTCTGCTTAAAGTGTTTAAGAGCAAAAATATCAATTTGAGGATTAATGTGCACCTGACTCAAGCCATGATATTTCCAATATCCTCATATGCTCTGGTAGCGTAGTGGTTACAAATTGGGCTGTGAACCTCAAGGTCAGCAGTTCAAAACTACCAGCTGTTCCATGGGAGAAAAATGAGGCTTTCTGCTCCCATAAAGATTTACAGCCTTGGAAACCCTGTACAGGGTGCTATGAGTTGGAACCAACTCCATGGCACAATAATCATCACCATATGTATGTGAAAGTTGGACAATGAATAAGTTAGATTGTAGAAGAATTAATGTGTTTGAGTTATGGTGTTAGGATGTTAAGGAGAACATTAAATATACCATGGACTGCCAGAAGAACATACAAACAAAGAAGTACAGTCCTTAGAAAGCAGGATGGCCAGACTTCGTCTCTCATACTTTGGATATATTATCTGGAGGGACTAGTCCCTGGAAAAGGACATCCTGCATGGTAAAATAGAGAGTCAGGAATAAAGAAGAACCCCAATGAGATGGATTGGCACAGTGGCAACAGCAATGGGCTCAAGCAGAGCAAACAATTGTGAGATTGGTTCAGGATGGGGTGGTGTTTTGTTCAGTTGTGCATAAGGTTGCTATGAGTCAGTATCAACTCAAAAGCACATTACAAAAACAACAAGGTAAATGCAAGGGCCCTGGTTGTGTAGTGGTTTCATGTTGAGCTGCTAACCTCAAGTTCAGCAGTTTGAATCTACCAGCTACTCCTCCAGAGAAAGGCGCGGCTTTCTGCTCCCATAGAGATTAAAGCCTCACCAACACTATACTGTGTAGCTAAGAGTTAGAGTCAAAGATTTGACAGCACATCACCACCACCACCACTATAGTAAATTCTGTAACACACACAGTCCTGCAACAGCACAACTAATGAGCAATACTCCTTGGAAACTCCATACAGAGTCGCTATGAGTCAGAACCGACTTGATGGCACTTAACAACAACAATAACAACAACAAAGTTATTTGTTGGTTGTTATGTGCCATGCAGTCTGTTTTGACTCATAGTGACACTCTAAAGGGTTTCTGAGGCTGTACATCTTTGAGAGAGCAGAAAGTCTCTTCTTTCTCCAGAGGATCAATTGGCAGTTTCAAACTCCTTTGTGAGTAGATATACTTGTTGCTGTTGTTAGGTGCCATCGAGTCAGTACCAACTTATAGAGCTCGTAAAGCAGAATGAAACACTGCCTGGTCCCGGGCTGTGCTCACAGTCACTCTAAGCCTGAGCCTAGTGATCATTACACCACGGTGCCAATCCATTTCCCTGGGGGTCTTCCTCTTGCTCCTGGATCCTTCACTATACCCAATACAACATCCTTCTCCAGTGATGGGTCCCTTCTGACAACATGTCCAAAGTCTGAGAGATGAAGTCTGGTCATCTTGGTGTCTAAGGAGCGTTCTTGCTGTATGTCGTACAACACAGATTTGTTTCTTCTTCTGGCAATCCATGGTACCTTTAATATTCTTCTACAACACCATAACTCAAATTCATCAATTCTTCTATAGTCTTCCTTATTCATTGTCCAATTTTCACATGCATGTAAGTCTACTGAAAATACCATGGTTTAGGTCAGGTGCACTTTAGTCCTCAAACTGACATCTTTGCTCTTGAACCTTGTATAGATTTTCAAGAAAGTGTTGATTTCTAACCATTGGCCTTGAGGTTCGAACTGACCTTGCAGTTCCATGCTTATCCTGCAGTGCAACATCGGAACTCCAAACCAAATAATAGATGGGATTTTAAAACAAACAATGGGAAGAATGTGCTCCTCAGAACCATCAGCTATGCCCATAGTGCATGCATATATATAATAGCATACCCGAGGAGCAGAGGTATAGAAATGACCTAGATGTTGGGACTAAACCACTGGAATTCAAGCCTCAGGACCAAAGCCTTGGAGCACATGTAGGTCAATTGGCAAAACACAGTTCACCACCTCCTAGTTTGGTGAGTAAGGCTGTTGTTGTTGTTGTTGTTAAGTGTCATTGAGTCTGTTTCAACTCATAGTTACCCTGTATAGGGTTTCTGAGGAGCAACTGGTGAGCTTTAATGAGTGACCTTGAAGTTCAAACTGACTTTACAGCTCAGCACATTAACCCACCATGCCACACCAGGACCCCTGCCGAATAGAATAATGACACTCAAGCAACTAAGAAGCAACTATTGCTCTCTTCCTACCTGGAGCATGGGTTGTTGTTGTTAGGTGCTATTGAGTCAGTACCGACTCATAGAGACCCTATTCACAACAGAATGAAACAGCTATTGTGAATAGTGCTGCTATGAACATTGGTTTGCATGTATCTACTCATGTTCTGACTCGTGTTTCTTGTGGATATATACCAAGTAGAGGAATTGCTGGATCATTCGGTATGATTTCTATTTTCAACTTTCTGAGGAAGCGCCATACTGTTTTCCAGAGTGGTTGGACCATTTTGCATTCCCACCAGCAATGTAGGAGGGTCCCAGTCTGTCCACATCCTCACCAGCATTTACTGTCCTCTGTTGTTTTGAACTTTGTTGTTATTGCTGATGTGAGATAATATCTCCTGACTTTTGATCATATGCTACCTCTTGAAATGTTTGAACATTGACCATTTCTTTTTGTTACAGTGACTCTGTATATGCCTTCTATCTTCATTTGATTATTTTGGCATCATTCAATATTCTGAATCCTCAGTATTGAAAGTCAAGGCTAGAATATATTTTTTAACTCTTTCAGCTTGAGAAATACTGTGCATGTTCTTCCCATTTGGTTTTCTAATTCTAGATCTTTTTACATTCCATTATAATAATTAACTATTTCTTCTTGAGCTGCCCTTTGCAACTTCTTATTCAACTATTTTGCATCCTTCTTTCTTCTATTCACTTTAGCTTCTCTATGCTGAGAGAAAATTTCAGAGTCTCTGACATTCATTTTGGTCTTTCCTTTTTGCTTTTGTCCTATATGTTGCTCTTGATATCATCCCACAATGCTTCTGGTACTCTGTCATTAGTGTCTCATACATCAAATCCACTCTTGAGATGGTCTCTAAATTCAAGTGGGCTATTCTGGAGTCCTCCTCACTGAAGAAATGAGGAGGTACAAAGATTTCAAAGATCAGCTCAAGAAGATAAAGCCAAATATTACAACAAAATATTCAAAGATCTAGGGTCAGAAAACCAAAAAGGAAGAACACACTTAGCATTTCTCAACCTGGGGGAACTGAAGAAAAAAATTAAAATCTCAATTTCATTATTGAAAGATTCTCTGGGAAAATTATTGAATGATGCATAAAGTATGAAAAGAAGATGGAAGGAATACACAGAGTGACTGTACCAAAAGGAAATGGTTAATGTTTAACTGTTTCAAGAGGTAACATGTGATCAAAAGACAATGATACTGAAGGAAGAAATCCAAGGTACAATGAGGAATTGGCAAAGAACAAGGCATCAGGAATTGATGGAATAAAAATTGAAATCTTTCAAGAAAGTGAGGCAGCACTGGAGGCACTCACTCATCTATGCCAAGAAATTTGGAAGACAACTATTTGGCTGAGTGACTGGAAGAGATCCGTATTTGTGCCCATTCCAAAAAGAGGTGACTCAACAGAATGAGGGAATCCTCGGACAATCTCATCGATATCTTATGCAAGTAAGTTTTACTAAAGGTAATACAGAAATGGCTGCAAGCATACATTGACAGAGAACTTCCAGAGGTTCAAGCTGGATTCAGAAGAGGGCATGGAATGAGGGATATCATTGCTGATGTCCGATGGATCTTGGCTGAAAGCAGAGAAAATCAGAAAGATGTTTATCTGTGCTTTATTGACATGCTTTATGGCATGACAAGCTATGGATAATATTGAAAAGTATGAGTATTCTAGAACACTTAATTGTGCTCATGATGAATCTGTACATGGACCAAGTGGCAGTTGTTCATACAGAACATGGGAACACTGAATGGTTTAAAATTAACAAAGGTTTATGACAGGATTGTATTCTTTCACCTTACTTATTCAACCTGTATGCTGAGCAAATAATCTGAGAAGCTGGGTTCTATGAAGAAAAGCATGGCATCAGGATTGGAGGAAGATTCATTAACAACCTGTGATATGCAGATGATACAACCTTGCTTGTTGAAAGTGAAGAGGACTTAAAATATTTGTTGATGAATATCAAAGACTACAGCCTTTGGTATGAATTGCATCTCAATGTAAAAAAAAACAAAAACAAAAAAAAACAAGAATCCTCACCACTGGACCAGTAAACAACATTCCTATCAATGGAGAAAAGATTGAAGTTGTCAAGGACTTCATTCTTCTTGGATCAACTATCAACACTCATGGAAGCAGCAGTCAAGAAATCAAAGGACGTATTGTATTAGGCAAATCTGCTGCACAAGACCTTTTTAAAGTGTTGAAGAGCAAAGATGTCAGCTTGAGGACTAAGGTGTGCCTGACCCAAGCCATGGCATTTTCAATAACCTCATATGGATGCGAAAGCTGGACAGTGAATAAGGTAGACCATAGAAGAATTGATGCTTTTGCGTTATGGTATTGGAGGAGAATATTGAAAGTGCTGTTGGCTGCTTATAGAAGCAACAGATCTGTGTTGGAAGAAGTGCAGCCAGAGTGCTCCTTGGAGGCCAAGATGGCCAAACTTCATCTCTCAAACTTCGGACATATTGTCAGGAGGGACTAGTCACTGGAGAAGGATATCATGTTTGGTAAGGTGGAGGGTCAGAGAAAAAGAGGAAGACCCCCAACAAGATGGATTGGCCAAGTGGCAGCATCAGTGGGATCAAGCATGGCAACAATAATGAGGTTGGCCCAGGATCGGACATTGTTTCATTCTGCTGTGCATAAGGTCGCTATGAGTCGGCACTGACTTGATGACACCTAATAACAACAACACTACTGAAGTCCTGGTGTGGTGCTGTGGGTTAATGTGCCAGACTGCAAAGCTATTTGAACTGCAAAGTTGGCAGTTCAAGCTCACCGGTCACTTCCCAGAAACCCTATACAGGGTTGCTATGGGTTGGAACCGACTCAATGGCACTTAACAAAAACAACAACATATTTTGGCTCTCCTGAGCTTATTTAGATGTTTTTTAGCTTCAATCTGAACTTGGATATGAGCAACTTGTAACCTGTTTTCCAGTTGGCCCCTGGGCTGGCTTTGGCTGATGTTATTGAGCTTTTCCACCATCTCTTCCTACAGATGTAGCCAACTTGATTCCTGTGCATTCTATCAGGTGAGATCCATGTGTATAATCAACTTTTATGTTCTTTTAAAAAGGTATTTACAATGAATAAGTTATTGGTCTTGCAAAATTCTAACATGAGATCTCCATTACCATTTTTATCACCAAGGCCATATTTTCCAACTAATTCATATTTCAATCACCAGTAATTATCAATACATATTGATTGCTTGTTTGATCAATTTCACACTAAAGAAGATAGTAGAATTCTTCAATTTCATCATTACTGGCTTTAGTGGGTTTTACATAAATTTGAATAATTGTCTATCTTGTATGTGTTTGGATATTATCTTATCACTGATAGCATTGTAATTCAACACAGATCTTGAAATGTTGTTTTTAATGATTAATGCTACACCATTCCTCCTGAATTTGTTGTTCCCAGCATAGTAAACCATTAACTAGCCCAGTGGACAAATGGAGCAGTAGCCACGATTTTGAGACCTGAAGAACTAGATGGTACCTTGTTGCTACTACCAATTTAACCAAAAAGGATCACATTAGAAGGTCCTGGATAGAGTAGAAGAAAATGTGGAATAAAATTCAAATTTATTTAAAAAATAAAATAAAATCCAGGCTTACTGGTCAGAAAGAGACTAGGAGAACCTTAGATTGTGCCCCTTGATCACCCTTCAGATCTGGAACAGAACTTACCCTTGTGGCCCAATTTTAAGCCCAGGAACAGATAGGTCTATAGGGAGTGAATACTAGTAAGGTTTGCTCACCATGGAATGGTCAGTCACTCAAGATCAAAATGGCAAGATTTACCTAGTGACAAAATTGAGAAAGGATGGGAAGGAGGGTGGAAGGGAAATAGGAATGACAAGGAGGAATGGGAGAACTGTTGTTACATGAGGAGATTTCAATCGTTGAGATGAAACAAAGCACATCATATTTTGAATATAAAAATAATGATCTTGTCTATAAACCTTCACTCCACTCCCAATAAAGGTTTTTTTAAGTATTGGTATAAAATCATATACACCTTTTATTAAATAAAAATACTAAAATCTGAAGTCACTGTTTCTTATTGTTGTTATTGGTAAGTGCTGGTGAGTTGATTCCGACTCATAGCGACCCTGTATAGGTTTCCAAGGAGTGGCTGGTGGGTTTGAACTGCTGACCTTGAAGTTCAAACCAACCTTACGGTCCAGTGCATTATCCTGCAGTGCACACTAGAACTCAGCATCTATCTTGTTGTTGTTGTTGTTAAGTGCTGTCGAGTCAGTTCTGACCCATAGTGACCCTTTATAGGGTTTCGTTGGAGTAGTTGGTGAACTTGAACCTCAGACCCTGATGGTCAAACTGACTTTGCAGTCCAGCACCTTAACCCACAGCACCACAGCAACACTCCATAGCATCTATCTAGGTCGATGCAATTCAGAAAGCAGACTTTTTAAAACCCTCATCCCCACCCCATTGCTGATGGGAGATTTGTTTCTCAGAAACCTTGTGCTTATCCTACATTGCCACAGCAGAACTCCCATTAGTGTATTAGGTAATATATCATTTTAGTCTCAGTTGGTACTGGTTTCAAGAGATTACTTAGCATCCTGTCAATGAAAGGTCAGTAGCAATATTTTGTTGTGTGTGTGATACACTCAGTCCCCAATAGTGATCTTGTGAGTGATTTGATTGACCATCATTGTCTCTTCCCCTCAAGGTTAAACTGACCATGTGGAGTTACAGGAACTCTCTATCCATGTTTCCTTCGTAGTTATTTTTTTCCGGCTCTGAGGTGCTACAAAATTGTTACTTAATGTTCAAAGTAGCATTTGATTCTAGGTTGACATAGGAATGTAACTGATATGGCTTGCCATGGGAGTTTGGGATCTCTTATTGAGATACTACGGGCAGAGGTGGGAAAGGCACTTCCTAATTAAAGGATTATGGATTGGGACAATTCTCCAATGAGGAAATGGTTCTGAGAATAGTCTCAATGCATATGATTACATAAAGGTCACCATGTGAATTAGGGATCCATTTTTTTCTCCATCTCTGAGAACTACAAACCACTTCTGCTGGCCAAAGTCTTGAGTCCCAGGAAGCTATCACTACTGGTGTACGTGTCTCTGGGTAGTTTGTGACCCTGCTGTGGCTTCTGATCTTCAATCATGAGGGCCACCCTCTATAGAGTTTATTGTCAGTACAGCACTAGATAAATATTATTGAGTCCCCTTGAAATCCCTGTTGGTGTTCTGGTATTTTTCAATTTTGAAATGCTGCTGATTTAGACCCAATCGTGAGTTACTTTTAAAAATAATAAATAACCTTACATGCTTTTTCACTGAGCATTCTCTTCTCAATACTGAATTAAAGTGATGATGAACATCTGCTCTTCCAGCAAACAGTTGATGGTCTTCTGTGTAATTCAGAGCGACATCCCAGTGAGGAAAAAAGGCATAAATCAGGGCTGGGGAAAGGCCAGCTGGGCCATCTAACCCCCTCACAGGGCAAGATTGTTTACTTTTAGAAGTCTGTTCAAACCCAGTCGTTGGGTCAGATGTGAGTTCTCCCAGGGGAACAGCCCCCTCTGACTGACTGACTGACTGACTGACTGACTATGTGTACTCTGAGCAGAGTGTTTGGATGTCATTTGATGGACGGTCACAGTCAGTGGGAACAATCTCTGTGAATCTGAGCACAAACCCCTGGATGAGGAGCAGAGCCTATGCCATTGATTAGACACACACACCAATACACTTAACCTTGATATAAGTCTGATTCTATTTCTGCCAGCCCTGAATTCTCAAGTGGTACCCTTTGTAGAAGATGGAACCCCCAGCACAGTTTTCCCCCAGAATGTTTATGTAGGAGTTCACTGAGCTCCGTCTCTAAGCAATTAAGCATTGGCATTTGTAGTGGTAGTTATGCATTGCCATTTGCTAGCAGAGCACAGAGGATAAGGAATAAAAGATGAATACTGAGGTCCATTAAGCAGAGCATACTGAGTGCCATATTGAGAGCCATTCTGGAGCATCTGAGTGCAGAAAAAGTTACCAGACACTATCTCTATAAGTGGAGCTCAGGGCAGGCTCCCTGGAGAAGGTGACCCACATTGATCTTAAGGAGCCTAGAGAATCTGCCCAGGAGTCTGTGCAGACACCATTCCTACCTTACTCAGTGCTTCTCTCAAAGAACTTTCTAAAGTCACCATCACAGATGGCAAATTCCACACATTAGTTCCTTTATTCTGACATCCACCTAGAATGCATCAATACTGTCAGAGTTTCATGTCTTCTGTCCTTACCTTTGTCCACCAACACACATCCAGAATCTCAGGGAGTGTCTGTCCAAATTTACCAGGTGTACATAGCCTCTAGCTGTTTTATTTGCAGGATCATAACACTTGAACAACAGAGTGTGCATGTGATTATGATGATGAAGATGGTGATTGCTCTTAGGTTAGTTTAATTCAGATCTTTAAACTCAAGTTGAAAGTATTAAATTTGGACTTAATTATATTGAGGTACTGTAGTAGGGATAAGTACAGCATTGCTAACTCCAAGTCTGGTGGTTCAAATCTACCTATATAGGGTCCCTATAATCCAGAACCTACTCAACAGCACTTAATGTACACGCCTTATCCTCTTTTGCCCAAATCAATATGCTATTGCATATATATATATATTTTTTTTTGTCCTTTTCTAAAGCTTCAAAAAGTGACTACCAATTAAGGCAACTATGGAGGCTCTAAGTGATACAGAAGATTAAAACACTTAGCTGCTAACCAGAAGACTGGAGGTTTAAGTGTACCAAGAGGTGCCTTGAAAAAAATGGTCTGGTGATCTTACTTCCCATTCTACTTGCACACATAGTGTCACTGTGGGTTAATGCGCTGGACTGTAATGCTGGTTTGAACCACAAGGTTGGTGGTTCAAGCTCACTAACTGCTCCTTGGAAACCCTATATAGGGTCGCTATGGGTCAGAACCAACTCAATAGCACTTATAACAACAATAACAAATAATTTTTTAGTATGAATATAAATTTTCAATGAAAATATATGCATTCCTGAAATGTTGATCATGCAATAAATTTCCCTGAAATGTAGTAACTTCTCTGATAATGCACAATTCACACAGGAAAACAGTTTTGCAATTGTTCCTGCATTATGGAACCATGACAGGAAAGACCCTACATACCTCATTGTAGTCTTTTATTGTTGTTGTTGTGAAGTGCCTTCAAGTTGGTTCCTACTCATAGGTACCTTGTATAGGGTTTTCAAGGAGCAGCTGGTGAGTTCAAACTGCCAACTCTGCAGTTGAAAGCGATCTTGTGGTCCAGTGCTTACCCTCCAGCATCACACTAGGACTTCAGTGTTTTATTATATGTGAGACTCAGAAGTGTGTGAGAAATGAAACTGAATGCATTTCCATGAGGATTCCTTTCCTTCACATCTTTAATTCAGAGCATTAATTGAATTTATGTCTTATCATCCTGGTGTTATCATATAAGGCATATTTATTTCATGACCTTGCATTATTGTTCATATAATTTACCTTTTTGTGAATTCACATTTTGAAAGAGTGGAATTCAATTAATTGATCAGAGTAAAAGCCTTTCAATGGACAGAAACATATTTTCCTGTTCAGTAAATGTTAGAGGATTGGAGGTGTACTTAGATGTTTAGAATCATGCATCTACAGAAGTGATATAAGGAGCCCAGGACTAACTGACCACTAGCCCAGCAGTGCTGAAGTACTGCAATCAGTAATGGTCATCTGTTATTTATTTTCTTTCAAATATTTTCATCTTAAGGAACATTCTAGGTGGACTTCTCTTAACAGTGATTTGTTTGTTCTTCTGACAATCCCTGACATACTCAATATTCTTCCAAATCATAATTCAAAGGCATCAATTCCACGTTGACTTTCCTTACTCATTGTCCAGCTTTCGCATGAACATGAGGAGATTGAAAATACCATGGCTTGGGTCAGGCACACCTTAATCCTCAAAGTGACACCTTTGTTTTTTCAAACTTTGAAGAAGACTTTTGCAGCAGACTGTTCTTTAGAAGTAAGGATGGCAAGAGTTTGACTCGCTTACTTTGGACACTTTATCAAGATGGGCCAATCACTGTAAACATCATGGTCATCACAGATAATGAATACCCTCAATGAGATGAACTGAGCCACACAATGGACTCAAACATACCAACAACCATGAAGATGGCACAAGATTGGGCACATTTTGTCTGTCATACATATAAGGTTACCGTGAGTCCAACTGATCTGATTGCAACTAACAACAAATCCTGAAGAGGAAAAAAAAAAAATAAATTAGAATTTTCAGAAAAAAATCTAAGTCTTCCTATGTCACAAAGAATTGAAAGGTATTTTATCAAGGGGACATCGTTCCATAAAACATTTATAGGTGTCTCCTGTTTTTTGAAGATTCATTGTTTAAATCATTTCACTTTTACGAAAGACATTATACCTGCTTTTGCTAATGGAAAGAAATCCGAAGAAGATGTTTGCTTTTATGAAGAAAAGCAAACAGGAAACTATCATTCAATGTTTGTTTTTCAAGGACCTCTTAAAGAGACAGCACCACTGAACTGCACCTGCAGTGAATGGTAATGCCCAGCTCCTTCCCTGAGAGCCACACTCAGCATCTCACCATCAAGTTGTCAGGACCCTTCTACTTTTAGAAAGTGAAGGAAACCTGCATATGTCATATCTTATAACATGATCTCTTAGTAAAAAATTCTAAATCTCAACCACTTCAATGATGTAATTTAGGTGTAATTGCATTGAGCATCTCCATAAATATTGATTTTAACGTGTGCTCCATCAGGCAGGGTCACAAATCTATTATGGTCCAGAAAGTGCTCTCCTATTATAATGTTCTCGGGTTAAGTCTCCCATGTCAACCAAAGCTACGTCCTTGCTCCACTGCAGCACAGTACACGCTGACTCAGCATGCAGTGGTCCCATACCCTTCTCTAAGAACAGATGTCACATTTACAATACAGAATCAAGGTTATTCAATGACACATCAAGGTTTTATTATGCAAAGCTTTCAAATCAATTTATGAGTTTTCTATTTCTAGGCCAAAAAAAAAAAAAAATGTATACCATTCCAGGGTTCAACTTAACATTAGTGAATTAAAAAACATGCAATACACCTAAGAGGGAACAGGGGTTCAATCTTCTATCATTGCTTGTTACTGAAATGCCAGATTAGATGCATTTCCTTTGCATTGAATGGGCAATTAAATATTTTGTATGTTGTTGTTGTTGTTAAGTGCCATCGAGTCGGGTCCGACCCATAGCGACCCTGTACAGGGTTTCCGAGGGTGTAAATCTTTACGGGAGTAGAAA
>NW_006408879.1:392392-392898 GCF_000296735.1 Chrysochloris asiatica
GTACGATTTACAGCCTTGGAAACCCTGTACA
Organism: Chrysochloris asiatica; assembly: GCF_000296735.1. Lineage (NCBI taxonomy): Eukaryota > Metazoa > Chordata > Mammalia > Afrosoricida > Chrysochloridae > Chrysochloris > Chrysochloris asiatica. The sequence continues at coordinate 392,424 of NW_006408879.1, forward strand.
AGGTCACTATGAGTCAGAACCGACTCCATGGCACACAACCACTACACCACCACCACTCACATAGGATTAGGGCTCACCTTACTCCAGGATGACCTCATCTAATGAGTTACATCTGCAAAGACCCTATTTCAAAACAAGCTCCTATTAACAGGTACCAGGGTTTAGAACTTTAATCTATGTTTCTTGTGGGACACAAATCAATCCATGACAACCTACCTTCTCTCAGGTCCTGCTAATCCCTCTTGTTCACCTTCTCCTGCATTAGTGTCAAACTGTTCTCAACTTTCCTGCTGTGCACGCATTATGCATCTGAATCGTTATGGAGCTGCCCCCACCTGTTTTCGAGACTAGCTCTATTGTCACTTTCTCTAGAAAGACACATCACTCTGGCTGCACTTCTTCCAAAACAGATCTATTGGTTCTTTTGGCAGTCCATGGCACTTTCAGTATTCTCCTCCAACACCACAACTCAAAG
>NW_006408879.1:392998-403995 GCF_000296735.1 Chrysochloris asiatica
TACAGGGTTTCCGAGGGTGTAAATCTTTACGGGAGTAGAAAGCCTCATCTTTCTCCCGCGGAGCGGCTGGTAGTTTCGAACCGCTGAGCTTACGGTTCGCAGCCCGATTCGTAACCACTACGCTACCAGAGCTCCTATTTTGTATAGACATTAAGAATTTGATGCTGTTGTTTGCCGCAGAGTTGGTACGAACTCATAGAGATCCCATGCACAACAGAAAGAAACACTGCCCAGTCCTGGGCCAACCTCACAATTGTTGCTACACTTGAGCCCGTTGCTGCTGCCACTACACCAATCCATTTTGCTGGGGGTCTTCCTCTTTTTCTCTGACCATCCACTTTACCAAACATGATATCTTTTTCCAGGGACTGGTCTCTCCTGACAATATGTCCAAAGCATGAGGGACAAAGTCTGGCCATCCTAGCTTCCAAGGAGCGCTCTGGCTGCACTTCTTCCAACACAGATTGGTTTGTTCTTTCGGCAGCACATGGTACTTTCAATATTCTCCTCCAACACCATAACTCAAATGCACCCATTCTTTTACAGTCTCTCTTACTCACTGTCCAGCTTTTGCATGCATATGAGGTTAATGAAATACTATGGCTTGGGTCAGGCGCATCTCACTCCTCAAATTGACATCTTGACATCTTTTCTCTTCAATACTTTAAAGAGGTAAAATCAAGAATTTACAAAACACAAAAAGAAGGCTATATTTAAGTTTTGAGATCAAATTTGGTACCTCTGATTCCTTCAGGACACGTATACTAAGCCCGTGCGCTGTACGCTGCACACAGGTGTTCACACAGGTGCTGTGCTTTGCTCACCTCTCAAGTAGCTTAGGTCTCCACTCTCAGGTCACTGGGCCTACATACTATCCCTTACCCACACCCTTTACTCCTACCTACTTTTAGATCCTGTTGCTTTTCTCCCATATCACCAGCTACCATATTACACACTACTTTTACTTTATCATTGCCTTTCCATTAGGAAGCCAGCTCCAGAAATAACAGATCTTTTCCACCTTTCTTCACTGTGTACCTCCACCTTATAGAAAAATTGTGCTGATTAATCTAAAAATGGAATTTAAAAAATATTTCCAGACACTATTAAATATGTGACGGAGACTACGTTGTGCTATAAAGAGCTATCTTTACTAATTTTGCAAAGCTTCATAAGTAAACAATCAGCATTTTTCAAAACACATGAGGCTTATCCCTTTTAAAAATGGTGGACAAAATCTATAGAAGAAAAATAAAAAATCTAAAGCTTCATCACTAGGAACAAGGCCTCAAACTCATATTTTATGGGATTATAGTCTCTGAAATAAATGACAATGGTTTCCAAGCATCAGTCTATGGATTTGCCATAAATACAAATATTCTATTTGATGTAGCACCCAAGGATCCATAGGCTGGGTCAACAGTCTCCAGCATATGCCTGAGCCATTGAAAGTGTTCATCATATTAAACTGGATGATTGTTTGAGGAAATGTTGTCAGCTCCTCAAGCCTTCCACACACAGGAGCCAAATTCTCTACCAAATTGAAGTATACATTCTGAATGGGCCCAAGAGAAAATCCCATGGATTTTTCACCCAAGGCAGAATGAAAAGCAATGTAATGAAAGCAATGAGTTTTCAGGGAGACGCAGAAACCACCACAAGCAATCCATTTCTTCCATGTATTTGGCAAAAGTTGCTATATAAACAGGAGATATTTTTTAAGCAACTAGTCTGAGAATTGTTTATTGCATTCCCCAAAAATGGAGGGATCATGTGTTTCATTAAAGCACAATGGAATGATTTTCTTCTTTCAGAAGTGAAATAACAAAGACACATTATTCACCAGAGCAGGAGCAAGCTGTCTTTCTTTATTTCCTATATGAACCATCATCTGTATGCATGATTTAACAGATCTGCATGCTTCATAGAGGGCATAAGTATATGGTAAAGTTCATTAAAACTTTCTCTTTCAGTTGGATTCAGAAAGGGAAAGGATTTCCTTTTTGAGGAAAGGAATGAGTGGTCAAGGGATTCTAAAATTAAGTCTTCACCATGAACTAGATCCTTACATGCCTTTACCATGAACAGAAATATGATCATGATCACAGAGAGCATCTGAATTCTTTTCCATACAAAATGCATGTGCCATCTGGCTCTGGCTCCATCTGTGGCTACTCTTCAGGTTACCTCTCAGGAGTCACTCAATCATTTCTTATTTGTCTTCCACAAACAGAACTCTCATCTCAGTTTCTCCGATACAGTCACGTCACCCTTACCACCAGTTCTTGAAGTTCTCAAATTTAAAGCTTCATTCTGTGCCCTTCTCCTTTCTTTTCTCACCACAGCCCTAGATTGACAATTTCAAAATCTTACATTTTCTTCCATTTATCTCAAAACCAGCCTATGATCATATCTGCTCCCCAGCTCAGGCCATGAGGCATATGAGGGCAGACGGCAGATCTAGAGAAGCCAGTTAAAATCTGAGAGCTAATAGTAGATAATAACAGGTAGCCTTATCTAGGACCCAGAAAGAGGTCTGAAGAGATAGAAGGGGGATCAGCCACCAAAGTGGCATGTGGCACTGAACACTAGAGGTGGACGACTGAGACACAGTTTTCCCACAGCAACTTCTCACAGCCTTTCCAGTTTGCAGAGCTATTACTATCAAGGCATGGCTTAATGGAAGGCCCAGGAGATGATGTCAAATTCTCTGACTGAGTCGGATAATGGACTGCCATGGGAACTGGGACAGAAAGTTTGTGACTAATTCTAGTATATATGAAATGTTCTTCTATTTATTTAATAGGTATTAACTGAGTATTTATAATAATATATGACATTCAACAATAATACTACATTCTACAAAACATTTATGAACAGGTAAATATATAAAACTCTGTCTTAATGACAAGGAGAGAGAGAGGATGAGATAAAGCAGCTCTTACAATATTATCAGCGCAAGTAAGGAAACTAAATCAGAATGTAAGCTCAGAACACATGGGTAAATGATGTATGGAGTAAGAGTCAAAGACCACAATTATTTAATTGGATGAAAAGAGCAGAAAAGAGGGCTCTAGGTAGAAGGAATGGCATGTGCAAAATCCACATAGATGGAATTGTTGTTGTTGTTAAGTGCCTTCGAGTCAATTCTGACTCATTAGTGACCCTGTATAGGGTTTCCAAGGAGCAGCTGGTGAGCTTGAACCACTGACCTTGCAGTTCAAATGACTTTGCAGTCTGACATATTAGCCCACAGCATGGAGTACCATGGATCATAACAAGAATTGACATGAAGTCAGTGTGGATATCAGCAGGGAATAACGTGGGTCATGGGCCTAGCTTACATGAGTGAGGCAGGTTAGGGAAATTATGTGAAATCTTAGATTTCAAGAAATCAAGTAGCATTTCATTGGGCAAATCTGTTTCGAAGTCCTCTTTTAAGTGTAAAAAAGCAAACATGCCACTTTGAGACTAGGTAAGGCTAGCCCAAGTCATGGTATCTTTAGTCACATCACATGCATGTGAAAGTTGGACAATGAATAAGGAAACTGTTAAAAAAAAAAATTGATACATTTGACCTATAGTGTTGGTGAAGAATATTGAAAATACCATGGACTGCCAGAACAAACAAATCCATCTTAGAAGAAGTACAGCCAGAAGGATCCTTGAAAACATGATGACAAGACTCCATCTAACATAATTTGAACATGCTCTCAGGTGAATCCCTGGAGGAGGACTTTATGTTTGCTGAAACAACATAAAAAAGAAGGATCATCAAAAAAAGCAGAAGATGCTCAGTGAGATGGACTGGCACAGTGACAACCACAATGACAACCACACACAGCAACTTTGTGAGGATGGTCAGGACCAGGCAGTGTTTCGTTCTGTGGTACGTAGGAGCTCTATGAGTCAGACCCAACTGACGATACCTAATGACAATAACAAAAACCTGAGGGGGAAAATGTGTTCATTAAAGCCACGTATTTGTGGTATTGTGTCATTACAGTACTTACAAACTGTATTCTATCAGTTCCTTTACAACATTTGTTTTAATGTAACAGGTTATTAGCCTTCAGAACCTACAAAGGGAAAGTGAAGAACTTAAATCTGTGTTCAGCACCCATTCTCAATGCTGACCCATTGTGACAGTTAAATGATTTCTAGATTACTGTTGTTGATAGGTTCCACTGAGCAGATTCTAACTCAGCAACCCTCTGCACTAGAGAATAAAACACCCCCTGGTTGCGCCAGCCTCACAATTGTCATGCTTGAGCCCATTGTGGCTGCCAGTATGTCAGTTCATCTTGTTACAGGTTTCCCTCTTTTCTGTTGAACTTGAACTTCACCAACTATGATGTCCTTCTCCAGAGACTGGTCCCTCCTGATAACAAGTCAAAAGAATGAGAGACAAAGTCTCTTGCTTACTTCTAAGTAGCATTCTGACTGTACTTCTTCAAATACAAATCTGTTTGTTCTTCTAGCAGTTCATGATATTTTCAATAACCTTTGCCAACACTATAATTCAGATGCATCAGTTCATCTACACTCTTCTTTTAACACTATCCAATTTTCACATGTACATGAGGCGGTTATGGAGTCCTGGTGTGGCACTGTAGGATAAACTATTGACCTCAAGGTTGGTCTGAATTGCAAGGTCGGTGGTTCAAATTCATCAGCTGCTCCTTGGAAACAGGGTAGCTATGAATTGGAACTGACTTGAAAATCCCATGGCTTGTGTTGTTGGATGCATGTTAGTCCTCACACTGACATCTTTGCTCTAACAGTTTAAGGAGATCTTTTGCAGGAGATTTGCCTAATGCAATGTATCATTTTGTTTCTTGACTGATGTGATGATTGTTGCAAAAATAGACACCAAAGCATCCTGCCCAGAGCTTTATCTGCTCAGCTCAGTTGGATAATTCATTGCAATGGCCACACAGAACTCAGACACCATCTTCACAGCTATGGGATTTATTAAGGAAGTTAACCTGTTACAATTCAGCATCCAAAATGTCCAGGGCACAGTTCTTCCGGTCAGCACAGCCTCTCTTCAGTCATGACCACAGGCAGGTCTTTGTGTCCTGGCAATGTGACGGAGCACTCAGGCCCACAGAACATAACACTCCACCATAAGCCTTACCTGAAGGCACTCAGCTATAGCTCCGTGGGTCAGCAAACTAGCTCCCCCAATTACACCTCACTCTACAAGGAAGTGTCTTGTCCAAAGTCACTTCACTTTACTTGTTGTGTGAGCTTCTGTCAGGTGTTGTGGCTCTTGATTCTGTTGCTGCTGCTCTGATTCCACTCCTCCGGTGACCCAGCTGTCTGTTCCTAGGCTGAGAAGATTCACTGGATAGGGATCTTGGGGTCCACAGAATGCACTCCAGTTCTTTGATAGTGAGACCCTCTCTCCTGTTCCTGAGATGCTTCATTTTATACCCAAGCTAGAGTTTGAAATATTTACAATTACAGTGAACTCTGATAACATCCCCAGCTGAATCATGTCATATTATCAGTATTTTCTCCCACCTTCTCATACCCAGACCCAACAGGGCATAAACATTTCTTGGCAGGAGTTACAACTGTGGTTGTGGCATTGGTGTTGGTGTTGGTGTGCCGTGGAGTCAATTCCGACTCATAGTGACCCTGCATGGGGCTTCCGAGGCTATAAATCTTTATGGAAGCAGAAAGCTTCATCTTTCTCCTGTGGAACTGCTGGTTAGCTTCAAACTGCTGACCCTGAGGTTAGCAGCCCAACTCATAACCACCACACTACCAGAGCTTCTTACTTAAAGGAGGTATTAGATCATTCATTACACCACAATTGTGTGTCCAAGCAAAACGAAGTCTTTAACAGCTTCAATTTTTTCTCTGTTTATCATGATGTCATTTATTGGTGCAGTTGTGAGAGTTTTGTTTTCTTTACATTGAGGTGCAATCTTTATTGAAAGCTACCATCTTTGATCTGGATTAGTAAGTATTTTACTTCTTCACTTCCAACAAGCAAGGTTTTGTCATTTGCATATCCCAGATTGTTAATAAGTCTTCCTCCAATCCTGATGCCATATTCTTCTTCATATAATGCAGTTTTTTTATTAAGCATACAGATTGAATAAGTATGGTGAAAGGATAAAACCCCGGTGTACACCTTTCTGAACTTAAATCATTCAGTATCCCCTTGTTCTGTTTGAACAACTGCCTCTTGGTCTATGTACAAGTTCCTTACGAGCACAATTAAGTGTTCTAGAATACCTGGGATTCCAAATGTTGTACATAGTTTGTTAGGATCCACATAGTCAAATGTTGCATCATATGAAGTCTAGAGAATTTAGTGTATCATATTCTACTCATCTGTCAACAGACACAGGAGTGAATTTGGAGCAAATGACTCACTTCAATGAAATCTTCAATTACCTGTAGGCCCAACCAATATTTTGATGGCAGCTTATGGGAGACCCTGAACCAGAACCACCTTTTGGGACCCTCAGAAATCATGTGAGATAATTAATGTGTGTTGTTTATTGCGGCTGAGCTCTAACGTAGATTGTTATGCAGCAACAGAAAAGAGATCCACAGATGTAACCTTACCTGGTCTGGAGAATGCACCAACAGGCTACATACACACCAGGTAAACGTTCTCTCCTTTCAACAAAAGAAAGAAACCCGGGAGAGAGTCTGATATTCAGAGACAACTTGTATTATATATGTCATTGCTATGTCCTTCCAAAGACTGCTTCTGCAAGATTCTCCCTCTTTGTTACCTGTGAACCACCTCAGATACCATGCTTGTTGCATGTCTATTATGTATTTAGCTCACCCTCTCTGACCTTCCTTCCTGCAGCATGTGCTCTAGCTCACACAGTCCCATGAGGGAGATACATAGGTTTTGTTTCTATAGTTACAAATTTCAAGGAGTGCCAAAAAAAACCAGGGATAGAAACTTCATGTTTCCTCTCTGAGGGAGTAGAGATGATTTAAAAGAAAATAATAATTCTAATAACTAACATCTGCAGAACACTTATAACTCACACATGCTTCCCTCACAATCTCATTTGATAGTCACATCAAGAGAGTGGGGCCAATACATTTAGTCAGACTTTCATAAGAATGTGAAGTTCCACAGGCTTCATATATACCAGCTGCCATAGAATGGAACTCGCACTCAAGATGACCCTCCATGTGTCAGAGTAGATCTACACTCCATTGGGTATCAGTGTCTGAGTTTTCAAAAGTCAGTCTCCAGGTCTTTATTCCAACGTATCTCTAAGTAGACTCAAGCTCCAATCTTTCTTTTAGCAGCCAAGTCTGTTACACTGCTTGCACCAGGGACTCAAGGGACCAACAAACCTATCCAAATTCACAAAATCAGAGACTGTGATAAACATATAAAACCCTCTCCCAGTTGTGTTTTTTAATAAACTGAATGCCTGCAAAGTATGCCAGAGTTGGCAACTATGGAGATTGGGCAGGGAGTGTGTAGTCTCTCCAGTCCACTCTATTCTCATTGTACACCCAGGTCTCTGTCTGCCTCCGTGTCCTGACCTTCCATACAGCCCTCCCAACACAACATATTTTGTGACCTTATTCTCCCCATATCCTCACATCCCTTGTGGATAGTGGGTTATGCATTGAGCTGCCAATTAAAAAGTTGGTGGTTTGACCCCAGCAGCCCCTCTGTAGGAGAGAGATAATTCAATATACTTCCACAAAGATTTATCATCTTGGAAACTCTACAGGGCAGTTCTACTCTGCCCTACAGGGTCGCTGTGAGTTGGAATCCTCTTAACAACAGTTGGCTTGGTTTTATTCTTTTTCTATTCTCACTAAAAAAACATTTCCAAAGAGTCTGATGGGGTTTCTGCATCTTTCCCCCATTGCTATTGCAGTGAGGATTGTGAACCAGAGAAAGAGGAGCAGACAGGACATGAAGTTTTGAGGAATGCTGAGACCTTTTGGCATTGGAACTTTCAGAAGAATTATCCTGGTTCTCTTAACCTAGCATCAACCCTCTCAAATTCCTTCTGTGGAAAAAAAAGTCATTAAACTGATAAGTCCTTTCTGAGGTAAGCAAGGGGTAAACACATTGTGCTTTTGTTGCCACGTGGAAAGTGACAGCACGTGGTATATTCAGTCTGGTTCCTTCTGCTTTCATTTCTTTCTTTCTTTCTTTTTTTTTTTAAAGAACACAAAAACTCACATATTAAGTTCTCATAATGCAATTCCTGGAAATCCCTCTGGAGCCAGAGGTTTTGCTTAAAGAGTCCAATAAAATGCTTAGAGACTTCCTGCAGCACCGGGAGGAAGGCCAGCAGACGGGGGTTTCAGCCTCCTACTGCCAGAAAGGATGCTCTACGTGGCAGCAGAGGGAGATGGGGTCCCGCTGCCGAGAGGTGGATCCACAGTGCTGACTGCCCATTCTCTTTGAGGTCTCTAAAAAGAAAGTAACAAACAAAATCAAATCAAAACTTTAGGTGCCAGCTGTAAAGATGCAAACCTCAATAGACTCTAATACTGATACAGGACAATTACAGTCACCCTCTCAAAGACAGGGTCTGTTTGTAAGAGTTTATACTCAAGCTTTACCCTCAGCAATTTATTTGCTGACAGTTGCTGAAAGATGGCCTGGAAGTCATTTCTCTTTGTGGCAAGTTTTAGGAGAGACAGATTTTAAAGTTATGCCATGCTTCTCTGGAAAGTATTAGGATTCTTGTTCATCAGTATTGGATGGAACTGGGAAATCTTGATTCCCAGTGGCCAATTCAAGTTTGTAGACTACACCTAAAAAAGCACAAGGACCCCAAATTAGCCAGTTGCTATGGGATCAACTTCAACTTAAAATGACCTCATGTGTGTCAGAGTTGAACAGAGGTTCATCCATATGATTTTTCCCCCTCCCAGACCTTTCCTAAGCCTATAAGTCTTTTTCTTTTCTTTTTTTAACATTTTATTGTGAATTCTGTGATAGTTTACATGGGAGAACATTAGCTCTAAATTCATCCTAGCTTATATCGTTTCATTGCCATGAATACAATCCCCTCCATGCATCATCAAACAACCAACGGGTATACCCCACAAGCCTGCCACTCAGTCGTCAGCACACAGCCCCTCTTCCTCTCTGGGTCTAGAGTCCCCAGCTGCTCCACCTCTCCATGTCATTGTCTCTGCCTCAATCACTGGCATCACTGTTTCTCTGGGTAGGGTCATGCACTCTGCTCTTCTGCTTTGATGGTCCCAGGGACCTCCGCTCCTAGGCTGCAAAGTCTGCAAAGTCAATGACTCCCCTCCTGTCTTTTATGCTACAAAATGTCTATCTTAATATTTCCAACCCTCACAATCAGTCCTGATAGCAATTATTCACTATTGTACCACAAGAGTCCTATCCCCATCTCCTTTCATCAGCCCCACCCAGACAGATTGGATACTACTCAGTGGAGATTCTCCCTTCCTCCATGCCCTCTGGATCTAGGCTCCCTCTTGAAAGCTTGTAAGCCAGTCACTTCTTGCCTTTGTAGCCCCTCTTCCCAATTTTTGGTAGGCAATGTCCAAGTTACCCATCCCTGTCTACCCTGTGTATGGAGGGGGTGGGAATGACCCTCGCTGTAAAGATTTTTTCCCTCTTTTGAGCTACTGCATGCATAGATGTAGGTCAAGTTCATCAAATTGTATCAGATTACTCTTTTTTCCCTCTTCTTTCTTCTTCTAGTTGAGCTCTGATCATCCAGCCATTGAAGCCAGGCCAAGTGGGTATTATCTGAAAGTGTGGGTGTTCTTGTGCATATCCCCTCACTTCTTATCAGCTGGACACTTCACTCTCCAATCTAGTCCTCTGTGGCTATTTCACTAACTCTGGGCCCAGGAGTCTCCAGGTATTGCCATAATTCTGGCCAACCAGGTCTCCACCGGGTTCACAGGAGTCTAATGAATGTGGTGGGACTTAGCTCACAGCTTCATTGCTATTTTTCCCTTGTTTCCCCTTATGGGTGACCAGTGTGGTCATCAATCAGAATGCATGTCTGCTCATGTATTCCCCTTGAGTCTTAGTCTTGGAAGGGGGGTTTCCCTCAGGGGATGCAATCACTTGCCTTGATGTCTCCTGAGCAAGCAACTTGCTTGTTCTTGTAGTAATCAGTCTAACTGCCATTATTGTTTTTTATCTTTCCTGTCAGTCTTTCTTTCAAGAAGTATCTTCTGTTCTTCTAGCCACTCCAGGCTGATCTGCTTGTCCTTTCAAGTGGAAATTTCCTACCTCAGAAGATTCTGGATGGGGTTCAGGATTCCACCTATGGTCTTATGCAATGCAGAGGCTCCACAGAAAACCTCCTTCACTGGGAAAGGTGTAGCCCCATTTTAAGTTTTCTAATCAGTTATAGGCAGAAGACAGACTTACAAGCTTTCTATAGTGATATGTATAGCAACATAAAAGATGAGTATGTACATGAATTTTGCCAGGAGAAATATGCAGTAATCAAACAGACTACATCTGTGGGAAAGATGATGAAAAAGCACAATATAATCAGCCAAAATACAGCCATTGGCAGACTACACAAGACACGACCAATTGCTTATATGCAAATTCAGGCTGAAGCTAAAGAAAATGAAACCAACTACTGGTCCTTCCTCTTTGCTCCCAAGCTTTGCATTCCAATCACCAGTAATGAGCAATACATCTTGATTGTATGTTTGATCAATTTCAGATTTTAGAAGTTTGTAGAATTCTTCTATTTTATCCTCACTGGCTTTAGTGGTTGGTGCATAAATGTGAATAATAGTGGAATTAACTGGGTTTCCCTGTAGGAGCATGGATATTATACTATCACTTACAGCATTGTACCTCATTACTGATCTGGATATGTTCTTTTTGACGATGAATGCAACACCATTCCTTTTCAGTTTGTCATTCTCTGCATAGTAAACCATGTGGTTGTCAGATTCAAAATGGCCAATACCAGTCCATTTCAGCTCACTAATGCCTACGATATTGATGTTGATGTGTTCCA
>NW_006408879.1:410255-417180 GCF_000296735.1 Chrysochloris asiatica
ATTGTTATTCTTTAGCACAAGCTTTTGTAGGGTTTTCATCCCTTACCAGCCGTGGGAACTGGAGCTAGAATACTTGTCCATGTGGAGGACTGTGTCCCAGTGAGATGCAGTCTTAGGTTCCCATCTGGTATGGGATTGACTGGAACATACAAAAAACTCAAAACAGTTATAACTGATACCTACAGCACATTTTATAGGAAAAAGGAGAAAATAATCAAATAACAAAAGTGGGCCAAATACGGGGAGCCACCAAGGCAAGCAATCAAGTCCCTTCAGGACAACTCCTTCCCAAGATCTAAACTCAAATGGAATACACGAGCAGTCATGTAAGTTTGCTGGTGACCACATTGTTCTACTGTTGAATGGAAGTGGGTGGGGGAGGCAACAATGAAGACGTGGGCTGAGTCTGACCAAGTTACATAGACCCCCATTGACCTGAAGTATGGTAAGAGCTTGTTGGCCCAAAGTATGATGAGACCTAAGGACTCCTGAGCCCATGGACAAAGACACGGCCACAGAGGACTAGAGCTGAGAGTGAAGTATCAAGTTGATATGAAGTGAAGGGATATGAACAAGGGCATCCAAACTTGCAGATAGTGCCTATTGGATCTAGTTTCAATGGATGGATGTTCAGAACCTGATTAGAGGAAAGAAAAGAGAGTGGGGTTGTTGTTGTTGTTGTTGTTGTTGTTGTTTTAAATCAGTGAAAATAGGAAGACCAGTGTCAGGGATTATTGTGAAGAAAAAGTGAAGTATTGCATTTAAAATGCTTACTATAGTGCCTGGTACACAGATAATGCTTGATGATAATGATGATGATGATGATGAAGACAAGAAGGAGGAGAAGGAACAGGTGAAGAAGAAGAAAGGACAGAGACGAAGAAAGAGAAGATCCTGCCAATGATTATGATCCCATTTTGTTGTTGTTGTTAAATGTCATCTAATTGATTCTGACTCATAGCAATCCTGAACAGGATTACCAAGGAGTAGCTGGTGGGTTTGAACCACCGACCTTGTGATTTGAAGTCCAATGTTTATCACTCAGCACCACAGCAGGACTCCATGATCCCATTTTAGTATGGGTTAAAAGCAATGAACCACCAGGATACAGTTAGTTGATTCCTCACAAAGTGAGATGTAAGTCAATTAGCAGTGTTCCTCATCCTAAGCACTAAATCTAAGAGTAAGTTTAACATCCAGTGCAAGAACCCAGGAATGAACGTCCCCCAGCTCCCAGGGAACAGGCAATATTGTTTCTTACAGGCCAGTATCCAAACTGAATGAGGAAGAGAAAGAACCACCACAGATATGTTCATCATGAGTCACAGCCGTCCCCAGTGAGTGAGATCACAGCCAATGCTGCGTGTGTATATCTGGCACTCCAAGTCAACCTGCTGACTGGACTCCTGACTCTGTTGCCATTATAAATACGAGCTACAGTTACATGTGATATTAAGCCTTACTCTCTCTCTTATTACATTGCTATCATTGTTGTTTTTAAGTGCCTTGGAGTCGGTTCCAACTCATAGCAAACCTGTATAGAATTTCCAAGGAGTGGCTGATGGGTTTGAACTGCCGACCTTGTAGCTCAAACTGATGCAGTCCTGTGCATTACCCTGAATCACCAAACCAGGACTCCTTGCTACCATTAGGTACCTTATAAAATCTAGTCACAGATGAGGCCTCCAACTGGCAGCAACTTATGTAGGGAGCAGGTCTTGGTCAGAACCACCCATTTCTCCATTTTTAGAACATGGCCACTCTAATGGAATTTATGATTCTACTCTTTAGCTGCCTTTCTCTTTGTCTTTAGTCTTAGGGGGAAATGTTACAATTGTTTGATTGTCCAGTCACATAATGAGCATTTCCTCATCTGACTCACAAACTGATAATGTGCTCTTGATGAAGCCATGTCTGCTGTATGAGCACTTCCTTATCTCTGTCTTCAGCAAGTCTCTGTGAACACCCAGTATCATGGTCAGGCTGGCATGTGTGTCTCAGAGTCCCTAAATGTCCTCAGTGAAGCACTCTCACCATTTTACAAATATCTTGAACAAACCAGAAGTCACAAGATGGTGAATAATGGCATGTTAACATGAAGCAGAATGACATGCAAAGTAACAGCCCAAACCCAGACTGAATGCCCACAGGGACATTGATGTGTTCAGGTCCTGTATCAGGGAGGTGCAGAGCAGAGGTCCCCACAGCATGATGGCTTGCCTGCTGAGGTTCAACAGGAGGATACACCTATTTACCAAAAGGATACTCTTAAACTTGTTATTATAAGGGACTTTTTTTCTTTTTTATCAAATAAAAGCATCTGAGAAAGACATGGAGAGCCAAGAAGCCTAATTCAATTGAAACTGATTCTCAGCCAGGCAGAAAATTATAGCACAGTGGGCGTGAAAGCACACATCAGCTCCATTTAGTTTGAACTATTTGCAAAGCCTGTTTTGCATTTACTAGAATTTTGTGATAATCTTATCACAACTATTTTAAGAGTAAGCAAATTATGTGAAAACACAAAGGAGAGAGAGAAGAGAGTGGCTGATTCTCATCAGGAATTTCCTACTTGACCCTCATTCCTAGGATGTTGGCCCCTCAAAATATGTCTTATCATTGTGTCTTGTCTCTAACATGCTGAAGTGGGTGGATGGGCTTCTTTCCCACAGACTGAGAGTCCAGAAGATCCTCATATCTCCAGTCCAGAAAGTACATGTTTTCTATAGCCTCATGCTTGTCTTGAAATGGAAAATAAGGAGCATACGTACAGAGACTCTGGGAGAGGATGGTGTGGCAGACAATCATCAAAGACATTTTACAATACACTAAGTAACAGAGATTTTTCTTTTCTTGGAAAAAAAATAAATTACAACTTTGTTTTTAATATATTTTTTAAAAGACCTATTCAAACCTTATTGAATAAAATGTGTTCCAATAGTCCTTGAGTCCCACACCAGGAGTGGATAAGATGTGTAAAAAGGAAAGGAATAAACATGGAGGGGATGACAGAGAAGTAAGAAGACAACTGTGGTAAAAGAGGAAAAGGAAGAAAGAAATGTGGCCTGTGCTATTTGGGAAGGGAATTAAGTGACGGTGAAGAGAGGATGAGGGAAAATTAAAGAAACAAGGCCATGACAATGTGTGCTCAAGAGAGGCAAGCCTGGACTTTGATGTGGGTTCTTAGATCGCATTGGCAGATTTTCTGGCTAGTTTTCCACCTCTCTTGAGTCAAGTTTAGCTTCACAATGCAGCTACTCCCACCTCAGATCAGATAGTAGGATCGAGGCTGTGAGACATGTGTGGCTGCTGTAGGTATTGTCAAGTCCATTCAGATTCATATCAATAGAAGAAAACAATTCCCATGTGTGTGCCATTCTCAGAGTCATGCATAATGTTCACAACAATATTACCTCAGGTCCAACACTGAATGGACTCGACTTCTCCAACCCCTGAATGCCTCCACCTATCTGTCAGTTTGTCATACTGTGATGCTATGAATCTGGAAGCTTTGCCACAGGTATTGAAAATACCAGCAGGGTCACCCATGGTGGACAGGTTTCAGCTGAGCTTCCAGACAAAGACAGACTAAGAAGAAGAGACGGATTATTTTTGAACTTTCAGTCACTGAAAATCTAATGAACAGGAGTGGGACACTGTCAGATAATACCATAATATAGAATATGGAAACATGATGAGAAGCACCAGAATGTCGTCAGACATAGTGCCTAAACATAAGTCTCTCAAGTTGGAAAGCACTCAAAATACATCTGGAGAACTGCCTCCTCAAAGTATAGTTGACCAATATGATATGAATGGAATACAGCTTTGGAAACCTTCATTTGCTGATGGTCCATAACCCCAAATGAGGAAAAACAGCTATAACATCTATTAATATGAGAACATAGAATGTACCAAGTCTTTTTTGTCATTGGCGTTGTTAGGTGCCATTGGGTGGGTACCGATTCATACTGACCCTATGCACAACAAAGCAAAACACTATCCAGTCCTGCTCAAACCCTACAATTGTTGCTTTGTTTCAGTTCATTGCTGCTGTAACCATGCCAATCCATCTTGGGGGTCTTCCTCTTTTTTGCCAACACTCTACTTTACCAAACATGATATTCTTCTCCAGGGATTTGTCCCTCCTGACTATATATCCAAAATATGACATGAATTGGTTTGTTCTTTTGGCAGTCCATGGTCGTTTTAATATTCTCCTCCAATACTATAACGCAAATGCATCAATTTTTCTACAGTCTCCCTTATTCACTGCCCAACTTTGGCATGCATATAAGGTTATTGAAAATGTCATGGCTTGGGTCAGGTGGACCTTAGTCCTCAAACTGACATCTTTATTCTTAAACACTTTAAAAAGGACTTGTTCAGCAGATTTGCCTAATGTCAGTTGATTTCTTGACTGCTGCTCCATGAGTGTTAATGGAGGATCTGAGCAAAATAAAATCTTGGACTTCAATTTTTTCCTCTGTTTATCATAATGTCATTTATTGGTCCATTGGTGAGGATTTTAATTTTCTTTATATTGAGATTTAACCCTTACCAAAGGCTGTGGACTTTGACATCATCAGAAAAATACTTTAAGTCCTCTTCACTTTCTGCAAGCAATGTTGTATAATCTGCATATCACAGGTCGTTAATGAGTCTTCATTTAACCCTGATGTCATGTTTTTCTTCGTATAATCCAGCTTCTAGGATTTGCTCAGCATACAGATTGAATAAGTATGGTAAAGAATACAACCCTGGTGCACACCTTTCTTCATGTTAAACCACTCTGTGTTCCCATATTTTGTTCAAAAAACTGCCTATTGGTATGTGTACAGTTTCCTCATGAGTACATAAGTAATAAGTGTTCTGGAATACTCATTCTCCACATTGCTGTCCATAGTTTGTTATGATCCACACAATCGAAAGACTTACTGTAGGCAATAAAGCACAGGTAAGCATCTTTCTGATATTCTCTTCTTTCAACCAAGATCCATCTGATGTCAGCAATGGTATCCCTTATTCCATGTCCTCTTCTAAATCCAACTTGAAACTCTGAAAGTTCTTTGTCAATGTATGGTTGTAGCTGATTTTGTATTATCTTCAGCAAAATTTTAGTTGCATAAGATATTAATGATATTACCGGATGCTTTCTGCATTCCAATGGGTCACCTCTTTTTGGATTGGTCACAATTATGGATCTCCTCGTCATTTCACCAGGTAGCTGTCTTCCAAATTACTTGACAAAGATGAGTGAGTGCCTCCAGTGCTGCAACAGTTTGTTGAAAATTTTCAATTAGTTTTCCATCAATTCCTAGAGCCTTGCTCTTGACCAATGCTTCAAAGCACCTTGGATTTCTTATTTCAGTGTCATTGGCTCTTGATCATACGCTGCCTCTTGAAATGGTTGAAAATCGACCATTTGTTCTTTGATATGGTGACTCTGTATATTCCTTCCATATAGATTTTTTAATGTTTTATTGTGAATTGTGTGATAATTTACATGGGAGAATATTAGCTTTACATTCATCCTATCATATGTCGTTACATTGCCATGGTTACAATCCCCTCTATGTATCATCAACCAATCAAAGCGGTCGTCAGCACACAGCCCCTCTCCCTCTCTGGGTGTAAAGTCCCAAGTAGCTCCATCTCTCCAAGTCATCATCTCTGCCTCCATCTCTGGCATCGCTGCTTCTCTGGGTAGGGTCCCGCTTTCTGCTCTTCTCCCTCGATGGTCCCAGAGACCTCCGGTCCTAGACTGCAAAGTCAGTCACTCCCCAACTTTTGCTACAAAACGTCTGCCTTTACATTTCCAACCCTCACAACCAGTCCTGATAACAATTATTAACTATTGTATCACAAGAGTCCTATCCACATCTTCTTTCATCAGCCCTGCCCAGAGATTGAATACTACTCAGTGGAGATTCTACCTTCCTCCATGCCTCTGATATAGGCTCCCTATTGAAAACTTGTAAGCTAGTCACTTTCTGCCTTTGTAGCCCCCTTCCCCCAATTTTGGGTGACCAATGTCCAAGTTGCCCATCCCTGTCTGCTCTGTGTATGGAGGAGGTGGGAATGATCCTTGCTGTAAAGATTTGTTCCATCTTTTGAGCTACTGCATCCATAGGTATAGTTCAAGTTCATCAAAGTGTATCAGATTACTCTTTTTTTCCTCTTCTTTATTCTTCTAGTTGATCTCTGGTCATCCAGTCATTGAAGCCAGGTCAACTGAGTATTATCTACAAGTGTGGTTGTTCTTGTGCATATGCCCTCTCTTCTTATCAATTGGACACTTCAGTCTCCACTTTAGTCCTCTGTGGCTATGTCACTGACTCTGGACCCAAAAGTACCCAGGTCTTGCCACACTGCAGGCCAACTAGGTCTTCACCTAGGTTCTCAGGAGTCTATTGAATGTTATAAGACTTAGCTCACAGCTAAGGCTTGCACCTCTGGAAGTTCTCTGTCAATGTATGCTTGCAGCCGTTTCTGCATTACCTTTAGTAAAAATTTACTTGCATGGGATATCGAAGAGATTGTTTGATGAATTCCACATTCTGTTGGGTTACCTCTCTTTGGAATGGGCACAAATGCAGATCTCTTCCAATCAGTCAGCCAGATAATTGTCTTCCAAATTTCTTGGCATATATGAGTGAGTGCCTCCTGTGCCGCTTCACTTTCTTGAAAGATTTAAAGTTGTATTCCATCAATTCCTGGTGTTTTGTTCTTTGCCAATTCCTTCAATGAACCTTAGACTTCCTCTTTCAGTATCATTGGCTCTGGAGCATATGGTACCTCTTGAAACGGTTGAATATTTCCTTTTGGTCCAGTGTCTCTGTGTATTCCTTCCATATTTTCTTTTCTCTTATTATTTTTTTTTATTTTTAAGGTTTTTATTGTGGATTGAGTGAAAGTTTACAGG
>NW_006408879.1:417280-418917 GCF_000296735.1 Chrysochloris asiatica
GTCATCATGGTCAACTCTATTTTGAGGAGGCATCTCTTCTGCAGGCGCATTTTGAGTGCTTTCCAACCTGAGGGGCTCATTTTCTGGCCCTGTATCTGACAGTGTTTCTCTGCTATTCACAGAGTTTTCAGTGACTAATGATTCGGAAGCAGTTCATCACTCTTTCTTCCTAGTCTGTCTTTGTCTGGAAGCTCATCTGAAACCTGTCCACCGTGGGTGACCCTGCTGGTTATTTAAAATATCGGTGGCATAGCCCTCAGAATCACAGCAACTCAAGCCACCACAGGACGACAGACAGATGAGTGGTGGCCATTTGGTTTTATGTCGAAACTAGCCATTAGAGATATGCAAATCAAAACAATGAGATATCATCTCACACCAGCAATAATAGCAAAGATAAAAAAAAAAAGTAGAGGACAATAAATGCTGGCGGGGATGTAGAGAGACTGGGAAACTCCTGCATTGCTGGTAGGACTGCAAAATGGTCCAACCTCTCTGGAAAGCAATATGGCCCTTCCTTAGAAGGTTGGAAATAGAAATACCTTATGATCCAGCAATTCCTCTACTTGGTATTTACCCACAAGAAATATAAGCCATAACACGAGTAGCTATATGCACACCAATGTTCATAGCAGAACTATTTACAGTAACAAAAAGATGGAGCCAGCCAAAGTGCCAATAAATTGAAGAATGGATAAACAAACTGTGATACATACACACAATGGAACATTAGGATCCTTTCCTGAAGGAGGTCAGATTTGAGGTGCTGAATGACCTGTAGTGGAGAACCTCCAAGATCTCGAGACCATCTGTCTTCCTGAGTACCATGATGTGGATGACCACCCACTGTGTTTAGAAACACATCCTCTGACATTTGTTGAATCAGCTCAGCCTATATCCCAACTAAACACAAGCTTAGGATACTCTAGGCCATGAGTAGGTTACCACACCATCTCACCAAACCCCCCAAACAAGCCACTGAGATTAGCCCTTCTGTTCCACAGGCTTCACAAATGGGAGACAAATGTAATGCATCTCAATAGTCACAAATAAGGGGAAAACTAGGGGTACAGACTCCGGTTAGTGTCAAAGCTTGAGCAAGTGGCTATGCAGTACCCTTGCTCTTCGGGGCACCATGAGTCCAACCCACATGATTCAACATGAGATAAGCTACATGATGCCTCACAGTCATGACAGAGGTCTGTGGACCCTGGATAGCAAGAGGATTTCCTTTGTCCAAACTCAAGTTCTTCTGGAGAGTGTGGTTTGAATTGCAGGCATACAGTGTGCAGAGCTTATCACCTACCCAGAAATCAGTGGTAGACAAGACAGGTTAATCTTTGGCGCCACATCTTTCTCTCAGTGACTCTATGATAACACCACTGTGGGAAAAGGGGAGTTTCATTTATGCTAAAGCAGTAAGCCAGAAATGATAGCAAGTTACATAGCATCTTCAAGACTAACAAGAAGCAATTTTTGGCAATTTCAGTCCTCACATGCACAATCCTTCTAATAACCCAGCTTCCAGCTCCTTCAAGTCTTCTGATCTAATCATCCAGCACCTCAGCTACTCTCATGTGATCATATTTTTGTCACTATCAATTACAGCCTTTCTTTTATGCCCTCAATATCCTCTT
>NW_006408879.1:421087-421594 GCF_000296735.1 Chrysochloris asiatica
TAAGGATTTGTTGCCTCTTTTGAGTCACTACATTTGTAGATATAGGTTAAGTTCATCAGATTGAATCAGCTCAATCTTTTTTTTTTTTTTTCCCCCTCTTCTTTCTTCTCCTGGTTGAGCTCTGATCATTCAGTCATCTGGTGTGGGTGTTCTTGTCCTTCCATATTTTCTTGATGCTTTCTGCATCATTTAATAATTTGCCCAGAGAATCTTTCAATAACGAAAGTCAAGACTTGAATTTTTTCTTCAGTTCCCCCAGCTTGAGAAATGCTGAGTGTGTTCTTTCCTTTTGGTTTTCTGATTGGAGATCTTTGCACATTTTATTGTAATATTTGGCTTTATCTTCTTGAGCTGATCTTTGAAATTTTCTGTTCAGCTCTTTGTTGTTGTTGTTGTCAGGTTCCATCAAGTTGGAACCAACTCATAGCGACCCCATGCACAGCAGAACGAAACAATGTCTGATCCTGGGCCAACCTCACTACCGCTGCCACACTTGACGCCATCAAT
>NW_006408879.1:422464-431639 GCF_000296735.1 Chrysochloris asiatica
AATGTATGATTGTATTACTTTTAGCAAAACTTTACTTGCTTGAGATATCTAAGAGATTGTCCAATGATTTCTGCATTCCATTGGGTCACCTCTCTGTGGAATGGGCACAAATATGGATCTCTTCCAATCAGTCAGCCAGATAGTTGTCTTCCAAATTTCTTGGCAGAGATGAGTGTGCCTCCTGTGCCACCTCACTTTCTTGAAAGATTTCAATTTTTATTCCATCAATTCCTGGTGCCTTGTTCTTTGCCAATTCCTTCAAAGCCCTTTGACTTCCTCCCTGAGTATCATTGGCTCTTGGACCTCCTCATTTCTTCCATGTGCTTTAGCACCTCTATGCTGGAGAGCAAGTTTTTGTGTCTCTTTTTAAATCCATTTTCACCTTTTCCTTCTTTCTTGTTTTCTTAATGACTTTTTGTTTTCTTGAGGCATATTGATCTATCATTTTCTTTCTTAGTAATGTCTTTCCCTGGGTTTGGTATGAGGGTTATGCTTGCTTCATAAAATGTATTCGGAAGTTTTCCATCCTCCTCTATATTCTGGAATAATTTGAATAGAATTTGTGACAGCTCTTCCCTGAATGTTTGGTAGAGCTCACCAGTAAAGCCATCTGGGCCTGGACTTCTTTTGGTTGGGAGTTTTTTGATGACCTGATCCATTTCTTCTTTTGTTATGGGTCTGTTCAGGTTTCCTACTTCACTGTGTGTAAGTTTTGGTGGTCATGTTTTTCTAAAAGTGTATCCATCTCTTCTAAGTGCTCAAATTTGTTAGAGTCCAACTTCTCATGGTGTTCTGTTATTATCCTTTTGATTTACTTTGGTTCTGTTGTGACATCATCCATGTGGTTTTTAATGCATGTTATTTGTGTCTTCTCCCTCTTATCTTTTTTAGGTTTGCCAACTGTCTGTCAATTTTGTTAATCCTTTCAAAGAACCAGCTTATTGTCCTATTGATTCTTCTATAGGTTTTCTGTTTTCTATCTCATTTCTGCTCTAATCTTCATTATTTGTTTTCTTTTGGCATCTGTAGGTTCCCTCTGTTGGTCTGTTTTTAATTGTCGTAGATGCTCTGTTAATGTGTTAATTTTGATTCTTTCTCCTTTTTGGATGTGTGTATTTACTGCAATAAATTGTCCTCTCAGCATTGCTTTTACCATGTCCCAAAGATTTGGTATGTTATGTTTTCGTTCTCATTTGTTTCTAGGAACTTTGTGAATTCATTTTTAATTTCTTCTACTACCCGGTCGCTTTTCAGCAGGGTGTTATTCAGTTTCCATGTATTTGATTTGATTTCCTTGGTCTTCCTATTGTTTTCTAATCTGATAGCATTGTGGTCTGAGAAGATGCTTTGCAGTATTTTGATATTTGTAAATTTATGGAGATTTGTTTTGTGGCTAAGACATGGTCTATTCTGGAGAATGTTCCACGTACACTGGAAAAGAATGTTTATTGTGCAATTGTTGGTTTGAATGCTCTGTGCATATCTATGAGATCCAGTTGGTTGATTGTATTGTTTTATTCTTCTGTGTCTTTGTGAAGTTTCTTTCTGGTTGTTCTATCCATCTTTTGAGAGCTGTGTATTAAAATTACACACTATTATTGTAGATTTGTCTAGTTCTTTCTTCAAATGTATTAGAGTTTGCTTGATATATTTTGGAGATATTTCATTGTAAGCATAGATATTTTTTATGGTTATGTCATCTTGTTCAATTGTCCCTGTAATCATGAGATAATGCCCATCTTTATCTATTATGCTGGTTTTGGCCTTAATGTTTATTTTATCTGGGATTAGTACTGCCACTCCGTTTTTATTTTTTTTTTTTAATTGTAATTAGCTTTGTATATATATTTTTTCCATCCTTTGACTTTTAATCTGTTTTTGTCTCTGTATGTGAGATGTGTCTCTTGTAGACAGCATATTGAAGGATCTTGTTTTCTTATCCATTCTGTCACCCTCCATCTCTTAACTGATGCATTTAATCCATTTACATTGAGTGTAATTATCAATTCAATGTTCTTGTTGTTAAGTACGATGGAGTTGGTTCCAACTCATAATGACCCTGAACAGGGTTTCTGAGGCTGTAAATCTTTATGGGAGCAGAAAACCTCATCTTTCTCCCGCAGAACAGCTGGTAGTTTCAAACTGTCAATGCTGAGGTTAGCAACACAATTCATAACCACTATGCTACCAGAGCTCCTTGTAATTATCAATAGGTATGGATTAAGTGTTCCCATTATGTTTGTTTGTTTTGTGTGTGTGTGTGTGGTGTTGCTGCTTTCTTTGTTTTGTGTGTCTTCCTTTACTGAGTTCATCTTTTGTGTTCTTTCTTGTGAATTTCCTCATAGTTTTAACTTTACCATGTTCTAATTGGGTTTTCATTTTCTTGATATGTTGTGAAGTGTTAATTTTCTTTGAGATTACCTTATAGTCCATTAAGTTTCTTTTTTTCTTTCAGGGTTTTATGTATGCCTCCTATTGACTTCTTGCTTGCATGGTTTCTGCTGAGAGATACAAGCTTAATATGACTTGCTTGCCTTTCTGTGTAACACTTCTGTTTTCCCTAGCTGCTTTCAGGAGTGTCTCCTTATCTTTGAGTTTGGGGAGCTTGATTATGATATGTCTCGGTGATTTGCTTTTGGGGTCCATCCTTCCTGGAGTTCATTGAGCTTCTTGAATGTTTATCTTTTAACTTTTCAGGATGTTAGAGAAATTTTCTTCCAGCAGTTCTTCAACTATTTCCTCTGTGGACTTATGTGATTCTTCTTGTTCTGGAATGCCAATAATTCTTAAGCTATTCCTCTTCATGTTGCCCAACATAACTCATAGACCTTTTTCAGATTTTTTAAATCTATTTTTCATGTTTGTTCTTCTATCTTAGTGGTATTGAAAGATTTGTCTTCCAGCTCACTGGTTCTGCCTTCCATCTCTTCTATTCTACTCCTTTATCCTTTCAATGTATTTCAGTCTATTTCTGATATTCTATTATTGATCGTTTGTACCTCTTTCTATAGGATTTTAATTGTTTCCAATGCTGTGTCTATCTTATTTGATTGTTCCTATAGCGCTTTCCTGACTTCTTCCTTATTTTTCAACTCCATTGTAAAGTGTTTTGAAACATTTTATAATAATATTTCTGAATTCCTTCCCATGCCTTTCTATGGCCTGCCTTCCTTCCAGAATGGAGTCCAAGTCTACCTCTAAGTTATTTGTCTTAGATAGTTTCTGGACATGTGCTGATATGGTCATCTGCTTTTGCTTTTTGGCCATGTTTACTGTTTATCTTTGGACTTTATACTTAATTGAGTATGTGTTTTGGTATTTTTTTATGCTTTCTGATTGATTCCAGGTAGGTGTGATCAGGATGTGGTCTTCCCTTTTAGCTCTTCTAATTGTTTAACTCAGCTTAACTTTCACAGGTGTTGTCTGTTTCCCTGGTATATGGCAGTTGGTATTGGTTCTTGCCTGGATTTTGGTGTTTTATAGAGTGTGATTGTAGCTTGACTTCATGGCACCAGTTGCTGTCTCTTCTTGGGTAATATAGAGAGACAAAGAGTCCTCCAAAGGTAGAAAGGGGAGCATACAACAGTGAAACAGCAACAGCAAAAAAAGAAAAAGAAAAACAACAACAACAGCAAAAGAAACTAGACTGGATATTGTAGTCTACAATTGCAGAAAAGGGAGAGGAGGGAGAGAAGAGGGAAAAAAATGTATGTAGCATAATATGAGTGTGACTTTAATGTCCTCTTTCAGCTTCTTGCCTTCAAAGCTGTGTGACAGATTTCAAGATGTCACTGTTGGTTGTTATGCTATACCTCAGGATTTTATTGAATTTTCTGCCTGCTTTGTTTTTAAACTCTCTTTCCCTCTCCAAACCCCTTGTTCTGGCTTTTTCTGTACTAAAACAAACAAACAAACAAACAAAAAAACAAAAACAGTTCAGGGCCGGCTCTTCAGAGTATCTGTGCGCATGTGTGGCAGAAGAACCCACCAGTGGTGAGGGTGTGGGGTGTCCACTCACTCAGGTACCCTTTAGTCATCAGATTAGAGGTGCACAAGCAGTGAACAGTTACCAAAAAAAAAAAAAAAAAAATCAGAGCAAAGCAAAATCAACAAAGTGTATTGTCCAGCTTTGCTCCTAGATTATGGTGACATTTTTCCATGGTGTGTCTGCTCCCCTGCTTGGTCTTGCTGCTTCATCTCACCCAAGTTGTTGACTCTGGGCTGCCAAGCACAGCAGATTAAAAAATATGTAATTTCTTACTTCTGCTTCAAGTTTCACTAGCTATAAATCTTCAAACTTTTAAATATTCCTACCTATGTGGTTCCAAGTTTTGGAGCTCTGCCCTGAATCTGCTTTGCCTGGTATTCTGTGGTATTGCTGATGGTGAACCTCACTGCACCTCCACCCTAGCCACCATCAAGCTCTGTCTCTCCTTCCATCTTCTTTTGATGCTTCCTGCATCATTCACTATTTTTCCCTTAGGATCCTTCATACAAAATATGAGTCTAGGAAAATTGGATGCTGTCAAAAATGAACTGGAAGACATAGATATTGATGTTCTAGGCATTAGTGAGCTGGAATGCACTGGCATTGGCCATTTGGAGTCTGACAGTCACATGGTTTACTATGCTGTGAATGACAATTGAAGAGGAATGGTGTCACATTCATCATCAAAAAGAACACCTATCTTGAATCACAATGCTGTCTGTGATAGGTTAATATTCATATGCCAACAAGGAAGACCATTTAATGCCACTATTATCCAAATTTATGCACCAACCACTAAAACTAGTGATGGAGAAATTGAAGAGTTCTATCAAATTCTTCAGTCTAAAACTGATGAAATATACAAAATGTGCTGTTAATTACTGGTGATTGGAATGAAAAGGTAGGAAACAAAGCAGATGGATCATCATTGGAAAATATGGCATTAGTGATAGAGATGATGCTGATAAAGTTTTGTAAAACCAATGAAATCTTCTTTGCAAATACGTTTTTTTAACTAACATAAAAGACAACTATACTCATGGATCTGACCAAATGGAATACACAGAAATCAAGTTGACTGTATCTGTAGTAATAAACAATGGGAAAGCTCCATATCATCAGCCAAAACAAAGGCAAGAGGAGACCACAGAACACCATCAATTTCTCATATGCAAATTCAGGGTGAAGCTGAAGAAAATGAAAACAAGTACACAAGATTCAACATATGATCTTGAACATACCCCACCTGAATTTAGACTTGATGGATTAGACACTAAATGAACGAAAAATAGAAGAGTTGTAGAATGACAACAAGAACATCATACAGGAAGAAAGCAAAAGGTCGTTAAGAACAAAATAAAGAAAAAAGAGACCCAAATGGATATCAGAAGAGCCTCTGGAATTTGCTCTCCAGCATGGAGATGCTAAATAAAATCAAAGAAATTGGAAGGTAAAAGAGTTGAGCAGAGAATTTCAAAGGTCAGCTGTATAATACAAAGTCAAATATTATAATGAAATGTGCAAAGACTTTGAGTTAGAAAACCAAAAGAGAAGAACATGCCCGGCATTTCTCAAGCTGAGGGAACTGAAGAAAAAAGTCAAGTCTTGATTTGAAGTATTGAAGGATTTTTGGACAAAATATTAAATTATGCAAAAAACATCAAAAGAAGATCACTGTCTGAAAAAGAAATGGTAGGTGTTCAACCATTTCAAGAGGTAGCATATGACAAAGAGCCAATGATACTGAAGGAACAAGTCCAAGATTCATTGAAGGCATTGGCAATGAGCAAGGCACTGGGAACTGATGGAATACAAATGGAAATCTTTTAACAAACTGATGCAGCACTGGAGACACTCTCTCATTTATGCCAAATAATTTGAAAGACAACTACCTGGTGAAAAGACTGGAAGAGATCCATATTTGTGCCCATTCCAAAGAGATGGGATGCAGCAGAATGCAGAAATCATCAGACAATATTGTTAATATCTCATGCAAATACAATTTTGCTAAAGATAGTGCAAAATTGACTGCAATCATACATAGACAGGGAACTGCCAGAGATCCATACCAGATTCAGACAAGGACTTGGAACGAGGAATATTATGCTTGATTTCAGGGGGATCTTAGCTGAAAGCTGTTTACCTGTGTTTTATTGACTATGCAAAGGCTTTCAACTGTCTAGGTAATGACAAGCTATGGATAATATTGCAGTGAATGATATTCCAGAACACTTCATTGTGCTCATGAAGAACCTGTATGTAGACCAAGAAGTAGCTATTCAAACAGAACAAATGAACACCAAATGATTTAAAATTAGATGTGCCAGGGTTGTAAGCTTTCATCACACTTATTCAGTCTGTATGCTAAGCAAATAACCCATGAAACTGGATTATATGGAGAAGAATGTGGCATCATGATTGGAGGAAGACTCATCTACAACCTTCCATATGCAGATGATACAACTTTGCTTCCTGAAAATTCAGAGTACTTGAAATACTTATTGACGAAGCTCAAAAACAGCAGTCTTCCATATGGGTTGCACCTCAATGTAAAGTAAACAAAGATCCTTACCACTGGGCTAGTAAATAAAATCAAAACAAATGTGGAAATGATTTAAGCTGTCAAAGATTTCATTTTTCTAAGATCAACACTCATGGAAAAGCAGTCCAGAAATCAAACAACATACTGCATTAGTTAAGTCTGTTCACACAACCTCTTTAAAGTGTTTAAGAGCAAAGATATCAGTTTGAGGGCTAAGGTGTGCCTTACCCAAGCCATGATAGTTTCAACAGCCTTATATGGGTGTGAACATCAGACAGTGCATAAAAATACTATACATGAATTTTGGAGTTCTGGTGTGGCACTGTGGGTTAATACGCCAGACTGCAAAGCCATTTGAACTGTAAGGTCAGTGGTTCAAGCTCACTAGCTGCTCCTTGGAAATCCCATACAGGGTTGCTATGGGTTGGAACTGACTTGACAGCACTTAACAACAACAATGTACAAGAATTGATGCCTTTGAGTTGTGGTGTTGGAGGAGAACGTTTAAAGTACCATGGACCTCCCAAAGAACCAACAGATCTGTGTTGGGAAAGTACAGCTAGAATGCTCCTTAGAAGCCAGAATGACAAAACTTCATATCTCAAACTTCGAACAAATGGCATTAAGCTTGGAAAGTCGATGATCAAGAAAAAGAGGCAGACACCCCAAGGAGACTGATTGGCACAGTCTCAACGGGCTCAAATGTAGCAATGATTGTGAGGTTGGCCCAAGATGGGGCAGTGTTTCGTTCTATTGTACATAGCATCACTATGAGTTATTACCGATTCGATGGCACCTAACAATTACAACAAAATGTGTAAGTATCAACTCGACGTCATCTAATAACAATAATCCTGAATGTTCTGTTTTTGGCAATAGTGACAGTGTTTGGTTATGCCTCCCATAAGATATCTTTAGGAAACATTATCAGGGCACCCAAGAGTTTCTTTGTAACACTGTCTGAATGTAGCCTGGATCGTTGTAGCTGGTTTTACAACCCAACACAAATGGAGGGGTTGGAGGGAAGATAAATGGATAATACTCAAGTAGAACCAAACTGTTGCAATCCAATTGATTCTTCTGACTCATGGTGCATGCCCCATTTGTGGCAGATTACAACTGCACTCCATAGAGTTTGCTTGGCTGTAATCTTTATGGAAGGAGCCCAGGTGGTGCCATGGATAAGTGCTCAGTTGCTAACCAAAGGTTGAGAATTTGAACCCTTTCAGGTAGGACTATTCAGGAGTAAGATCTGACAAAAACAACAACAGTCTTTTCAGAAGGAGATCATCACATCTTTCTTCTGTAGCATTGTTGAGTTTGTTCAAACTGAACACAAACTGCACCACCTTACCAAAGTCATCCTCGTGCTGTCAAGGGTAAAGCTGGACTCTATGGGCTAACCTGCCTCCTCATTACCAGACCCTGACCAAGTAAGTGTGTTTAGCCACATTCTTTGGGTCAACTGCCATCAGAAGATAAAGAACATAGACCTCAGACCTCCAGGAGCTCACAGTTCAGACAGGATGTTGGACCACTGACCAAATATATACTCAGAGTTTGGGGAAATGACCACTTCTTTAATATCGAGAACAAATTCATCACATGTAGAAACTCATTTGAGTCTGACTCAAGTCTCCTCTAGGCCCATTAGTTTCTGGTCACTGTGCAATTTCCACTGCAGGCCCCTGTATGTGCTGAGTCCACATCCTCCTCTGCTCTTCATGGTCGGTTTTCTCAACCCAACACCTTTACCTCTGCTTCTCTATATATATTTTATTGGCCCTGTTTCTCTGGAGAGCTATGATTGACAAAGACTATATCGTTATTTGAAGGCTTGATGTGTGTTAATTTGGATGGAAGATCCTGGTGTTTATTACTGCAATGCAGTGACTGATTTAATATGTCTCTTCTAGACATAGTCTTTGTAAGTCCCACCAAACAACATTTTCATGATGAGTCTGGGTAAAAGAAGGTGGGAAAAGATGCTGATGAATTACATGATTCAGTCGTGAGTGACTTTTAACTAGGCTAATCATCATCAGTTCATTTTGCTGTCCTGCTGGCTATAAAATGAGCTATCTCAGAAATAGAATGGGAGATCTTGCTACCATTAAATAAGAAGAGCCAGAGGTGGCTCATGTCCTTTAGACCCTTAGATACTCATGCATTGATCGTTCTAGACCCAGGGACAGAAAATGGCTCCTCTGTTCCAGAGGAGTAGCAGAGCAGCAACAAGAGCATGGCCAAGATGGTTGGAATGTGGAAAAGGGGGGAATAATATTAAGATGCTTGGCTGTCTTTTGAATCTTGGTTTTCCTTGCATTCTATTATAAAATAGACACTGGAGGGGGAGATAAAGGAATAGTGAAAAGCATCACCATAGAAAGCTTGTAAGTCCGTCTTCTGCCTATAACTGATTGGAATACCTAAAATGGGGCTACAACGTTCCCAGTGAAGGAGGCTTCCTGCGGATCCTCTGCAATACATAAGACTATAGGTGGAAGCCTGAACCACATCCAGATCTCCAAAGGTGGGAAATTCCCACTTGAAAGCACAAGCAGACCAACCTGGAGTGGCTAGAAGAACAGAAGATACTTCTTGAAAGAAAGACCTACAGGAAAAATATAAAACAACATAGGCAG
>NW_006408879.1:432660-449315 GCF_000296735.1 Chrysochloris asiatica
TCTCCCATGTAAACTATCACATAATTCACAATAAAACATTAAAAAAAGAGCATGGCCAAGAGCCAGAACACCAGACAGGTGGGTGGGTTCCCAGTCCACAGAGTAAGGAAAGCTGAGTATCTTTGGGCAAGAGGCTCACATGTGGAGTGGGGTGCTTCTAGGCACCTCACTGGTAAAACTAGGTTTGCTGACCCAGTAGCTAGAGCGGAGTGTTTTTTGCTTGAGGCTAATGGCAGAGTAGATTGTCCTTTGGGCATTTATCAGCAGTATTAAGAGAGTCTTGGTGTGGTGCTGTAGGATAAGCACTGGATTGCTAACCACAAGGTCAGTGGTTCAAACCCACCAACCACTTCTCATAAACCCTGTACAGGGTCACTAGGAATCAGAACTGACTCGATGGTATTTAACAACAATTTTCCTGATAAACCCCATAATCCCGAGTCTCTGAGTTCTTTGAGTTCTGTGTGACCACTACAATGAATTATTGAACTCTGCTTCGTACAGAATTCTGTGGGAGGGATGATTGGTGTCATGTTTTGAAATTGTCAACAGATTCATTTGCATATGTTAAGTTATATAAAGGCCTGACTGACCAGCCTCTTCTGTTGTCACTGGGTTTGACCCTGCAGACCCTGGAGTCCCTGAGGGCCACACACCATAGCTACCTTTACAGGACCCTATGGGAGTATTCTTGCAACATGAAGTAAGCTCAAGGCTGGAAAACGTGGCAGCCCTGGGCATCCGTGCAGCAGTAAGATGGGAAGGGCAGGGGTATTGGAAGGAGAGGGTGGTTTCATGTTGCAGAATGAGTTAAGAATAGGCAACTGCCCAGCAATTTTGTCTGGCTAAATTATACTTTTAGACTCAGGCCTATAGTTTACATTTGAAAAGCTCAAATTATTTTATAATCTTCTGAAACTACATCATTTGGTCATTTGTTTTCAATAATGCATCTGTAACGTTTCAGAAGATTTTAAAAACTTTCCCCCTCCCTTTTTGGACAAATTCATATGTATTATTCAGTTAAGACCAACTGCTGGGTTGTTTTTATATGTGTCCACTAGAACTTTTTTCACGGTAAAGAGGAGTTACTCATTGCATAGCACTTTAAAGCCATCTAAGAGTGCTCCTTGGAGGACAGGATGGCCAAACTTCATCTCTCATACTTCAGGCATATTGTCTGTCAGGAGGGACAAGTCACTGGAGAAGGATATCATGAAGGGAGGGTCAGAGAAAAAGAGGAAGACCCTCAGTGAGATGGATTGGCAAAGTGGCAGCATCAGTGGGCTCAAGTGTGACAACAATTGTGAGGTTGGTCCAGGACCGGACAGTGTTTCGTTCTGTTGTGCATAGGGTCACTATGAGTCGGTACTGACTTGATGGTACCTAACAAAAACAAGACTTCCATATGCATCATATCACAGAGTGCTGCAAATCTTGAGGTCTGTAATCATAATTCCATGTTGCTGATAAGGAAGCTAGGCTGCAAAAACATTTAGCAAATTATTGAGAAAAATATAAATAATAAATTACTGTACCAACATCCAAACTCAAGTATCTTGGACTCCAAACATTATAGATTCACTCTCCCCTAAGGAACACAGGTTCATCTGAGGAAACTTTATTTTGGGAGTGACTAAAAATGGTAGGAGTATGGAGCATGGAATAGTCCATGTACTAAATCTAACGGCCACTCATCCTGTCATTCACAACCAATAGCTGAGGCAACAGAATGATCCTTTCTTTTGGTAGAACTTCATTTTCTTTTATAAAGAGAACTATTTCAGGACTTATCAATTCCATTTTTATGGACTTTGTTACTATTTCATGGTATGAAATATGAAATTGACTTTTTAGTTTAGTTTTATTTTATTTTATTTTGCAATGAAGTATTTATAGCAAAACATTCACCGTTTTAAAATGTACAATTGAGTGACATTAATTACTTTCACCCTGCTATGTGATCACTATTCTTTTTCAAGTGTGTTTCATCGCCCTAAGTAGAAACTCAATACCATTTAAGTAATAATTCTGTGCTTCCCTGAGCCCTTGTTGGTCACTAATACATTTTGTCTCTATGTATTTGTCTATATTAAGTATTTCCTCCAACATTAGTCTATCAGTTTGTCACACTGTGGTGACTTGTGTGTTGCTGCGATACCAGAAGTGGTGCCATTGGTAATTTGAATGCTGGCAGGGTCACCCATGATAGACAGGTTTTAACCAAGCTTCCAGAATAAAATAGGCTTGACATAAGCAGAGAAGGCTATTTTGGATGTTTAGCTGTTGAAAACATTATGAAGAGCAGTGAAACACTGTCAGATAGCCCTAGAACACTGAATATTGAAATGTGATGAATAGCACCCGAATATAGTCAGATATAAGGCCAGAAGATGAGCCATTCATGTTGGAAAGAACTGAAAATACGACTAAGAAGGAGGTGCCACCTCAAAGTGGAATTGAAAGTGATGACACAACTTGAGTAAAGCCTTTGGGATCTTCATTTGCTTATGGGCACAACTCAAAATAAGGAGAAATCGCTACAAACATCCACTAATAATTAGAACATGGCATGTGCTAAGTATGAATCTAGGAAAATTGGAAATTGTTAAAAATGAAATGGAACACATAAAGGTCGATATTTTACGCATCAGTAGAGCTGAAAACTGCTGGTATAGGTCTTTGAATCAGACAATGATATAGTTTACTATGCTGGGGATGGCAAACTGAACAGGAATGGCATTGCATTCATCATCAGAAAGAACATTTCAAGATCTATCTTGATGTATAATGTTGTCTGTGATTCCATGTTGCTGATAGGATAATATCCATACACCTACAAGGAAGATGAGTTAATACAACTGTTAATTTGTGCACCAACCATTAAAGCCAGTGACAATGAGATTGAAGAATTCTACCAACATATTCGGTCTGAAATTTATCAAACATGCAATCAAGATGTATTGTAAATACTGGTGTTTGGAATAGAAAGATGGAAACAAGGAAGAAGGATCAGTATTTGGAAAATATGGCGTTGGTGATAGAAACGATTTTGGGAAGCACATGATGCAATTTTGCAAGATTAATGACATATTCATTGAAAATACCTTTTTAAAGACCATAAAAGATGATTATACACATGGGCTTCACCTGATGGAATACTCAGAATTCAAATTGACTATATCTGTTGAAAGAAACCATGGAAAAGCTCCATATCATTAGACAAAACAAGGCCAGAGGCTGACTGTGGAACCATCTTTATTCTTATGTAAGTTCAGGCAGATGCTGAAGAAGATTAAAACAGGTCCATGAGAGTCAAAATATCACTCTGAACATATCCCACTAGAATTTAGAGAACATCTCAAAAACAGATTTAATGCATTAGACACTGACTGAAAACCAGAAGAGGTGTAGGACAACATCAAGAACATCAGACAGGAAGAAAGCAAAAGGTTACTAAGAAGACAAGGAAGAAACAAAAGACTAAAATGGATGTCATAATAAACTCTAAAACTTGCTCTCCAGTATAGAGATGCTAACGCAAATGGAAGAAATGAGGAGGTAAAACAGTTGAACAGAAAATTTCAAATGGCAGTTTAAGAAGACAAAACCAAATATTATAATGAAATGTGCAAAGATCTAGGGTTAGAAAACCAAAAGGAAAGAAGATGTTCAGGTTTTCTCAAGCTGAAAGAACTGCAGAAATGATTCAAGTTTCAACTTGTAATACTGAAGGATATTTTAGATAAAATATTGAATCATGCAGAAAGCATCAAAAGAGGATGGAAGGAATACACCGAGCCACTGTACCAAAATGAAATGGTTGATGTTCAATCATTTCAACAGATAGCATATGGTCAAGAGCAAGTGGCACTTAAGGAATAAGTCCAAGGTGCACTGAAGACTTTAGCAAAGAACAAAGAACTTTAGCTCTGGGAATTGATGGAAATGAATTGAAATATTTTAATAAACTGATACAGTCCAGGAGGCACTCACCATCTATGCCAAGAAATTTGGGAGGCAGCTATTTAGCCAACTGATTGAAAGAGATCTATATTTCTTTCCATTCCAAAGGGAGGTGACCCAATAGAGTACAGAAATCATAGGACAATATCATTACTATTGCATGCAAGTAAAAGTTTGCTAATGACAATTTAAAAATGGCTTCAACAGTACATTGACAGGGTTCAAGCTGAATTCATACAAGGGTATGGAGCAAGGGATATCATTGCTGACCTCAAATGGATCTTGGCTGAAAAAGCAGGGGTTAACAGAAAGATGTTTACCTTTTCTTTATTGACTATACAAAGGATTTAAATCATTTGGATCATGACAAGTTATGGATAACATTGCTAAGAATGAGTATTCCAAAACACTTAATTGTGCTCATGAGGAACCTCTACATAGATGAAGAGGCAGTTGTTTGAATAGAACAGGGGACACTGAATGGTTTAAAATTAGGAAAGGTGTGTGCTAGGGTTGTATTCTTTCACCATATTTATTCAATCTATATACTGAACAAATAATCCGAGAAGCTGTATGAAGAAGAATATTAACAAGCTATATGAAAAAGGCATTAAGATAGGAGGATCTTGAAAGCTTGTAAGCCAGTCACTTCTTACCTTTGTATCCCTTCTCCCATTTTTGGTTAGTCACTGTTCAAGATGTCCATCCCTATCTACTCTTTGTATGGAGGGGGTGGAAATAATTCTTGGAGCAGGGATTTGTTTCCTCTTTTGAGCTACTGAATTTATAGGTCGATGTCCTGTTTATCAAATTGTATCAACTGACACATTTTTCCTCTTCTTTCTTCTTCTGGTTGAGCTCTGTTCGTCCCATCATTGGAGCCTTGGCAAGTGGGTATCATCTGCAGGTGTGGGTGTTCCTGCATCTGTCTGCCCTCTTCTTATCAGCTGGTCGCTTCGGTTTCCACTCTATTCCTCTGTGGATGTGTCACTGACTCTGAGCCCATGAGTCCCCAGGTCTTGTCTCACTGCTGACTGACCAGGTCTCCACCCGGGCTCACCATAGTCTGCTGAATGATGCAGGGCTTAGCTCGCTGCTTCTTCAGTGTTCTTCGGTCATTTCTCTTTATGGGTGACTTGTGTGGTCGCCAATCAGAACACGTTTTCCCATTGCATCTTAGTCTTGGAGGAGGATTTGCACTGAGAGGACCCGACCACTTGCCTTGATGTTTCCTGGGCAGACAGCTTGCTTGTTCTTGTGGTAACTATCACACAATATACAATAAAACATTAAAAAAAAAAAAAAAAGATTGGAGGAAGACTCATTACAACCAGCTATATGTAATGAGAAGACTCATTACAACCTTGCTTTCAAAATGTGAAGAGGACGTAAAATACTTACTGATGAAAGTCAAAGACCACAGTCTTCAGTATGGGTTGCATCTAAATGTAAAGAAAACAAAAATTCCTCGCAACTGGAGCAATAAATGGTGGTGGTGGTGGTGGTGGTGGTGTGCCATGGAGTCGATTCAGACTCAAAGCGACCTGCACAGGGTTTCTGAGGCTGTAAATCTTTCCTGGAGCAGAAAGCCTCATCTTTCTCCTGCAGAACAGCCATTAGTTTTGAACTGCTGACCTTGAGGTTAGCATCCCAACTCATTACCACTATACTACCAGAACTTTCTTGGAGTGATAAGTAATCTCACAGTACATGGAGAAAATATTGAAGTTTCCAAAGACTTCATTTTGTGTGATTCCTTCATCAACACTCATGTAAGCAGTAGTCAAGAAATCAAATGACATATTACACTAAGCAAATCTACTGCACGGGATTTCTTTATAGTGTTCAAGAGGAAAAATATCATTTTATGGGCTAAAGTGCCCCGGACCAACGCCATAGTATTTTCAATAGGCAATAGGCATGTGAAAGTTGAACAGTAAATAAGGAAGACTACAGAAGAATTGATGCATTTGAGTTATGGTGTTGGACAAGACTATTAAAAGTACTATGGACTGCTAGAAACACAAAGAAATCTGTGTTAGAAGTACAGTCAGAATACTCCTTAGACTTCATCTCTCATACTTCAGGCATATTATCAGGAGTGACCAGTCCCTGCAGAGGGACATCATACTTGGTAAAGTGGAGGGTCAATGAAAAAGTGAGATCCCCAACAAGATGTATTGGCACAGTGGTGTCAACAATGGGCTGAAGTGAAGCAGTAGTTGTGAGGATGACACAGGTATGCACGGTGTTTCTTTCTGTTGTATGTAGGTTTGTTATCAGTTGGAACCAAGTAGACAGCACTTAACAACAAGTATTTCCTATAAATGGGGTCATATAGTATTTGTACTTCTGTGTCTGACTTTTTTTGCTCAGCATGCTTTCCAAGTTCATCTGTGTTGTTACATGTATCAGATTATCATTTCTCTTAATGGCTGAGTAATATTTCCTTTTATGTATGTTGTTGTTGTTAAGTGCCGTCGAGTCAGTTTCGACCCATAGCGACCCTGTACAGGGTTTCCGAGGGTGTAAATCTTTACGGGAGTAGAAAGCCTCATCTTTCTCCCGCGGAGCGCCTGGTGGTTTCGAACCGCTGACCTTAAGGTTTGCAGCCCGATTCGTAACCACTACGCTACCAGAGCTCCATTTATGTATACACACATTTTATTTAGCTATTCAACTGTTGATGCACAGTTGATTTGTGTTCACCTTTTTGTTATTGTGAATAATTCTGCAAGGATCATTGATGTACACATATCTTTTTTAATCCCTGCTTTCAATGATTTGGTATATATAAATAGAATTGGGAATGATGGGTCATATGATACTTGTAGGTTTAACTTTTTGAAGAATTGCCAAACAGATTTCAACAATAGATGCACCATTTTACATCCCTACCACTGACAATAGAAGGCTCCAATGAACCTGATATTGAGCATTTTCCAAAGCATTCTGAAGAATTGCAATGGATATCTGCTAGACACATGTAAGCCTTTAAATCTGAATGGTTTTTCCCTGATTCTCTAACAAAGGCTTGGACTTTGAATAAAGGACAATATTCCTCTTGCACCTCCTAGCTCCCCCATTCATCATAGATGTTGGCTTTTCTTCCTCCTGGCACTTCTTGGTTGTAAGAGCTCCCTGATCTGTGTTCCCTCTATTTCTTTCCTGTTTCTGCCTCCATGATGAGACAACAGCATGACTTAACTGCTGGTCACATCCATGTCCATCATGTCCTGAATCACATCATCTGGGCCTGCTTAATGCCTGGATTCTCTTCTTTCCTTCAGATTAGAAAATGCATTTTTATATTTCATTTGAAGGCAGGAGTGTTATCAAATGTGTTTTCATTGCTACTGATGGATACAGAATAAAAATGAAATATGTAAATTTTGATAAATCCGTTATCAGGCAGTGGGAAGCAACAGACCCTTCGGCCTTTATCCATAGTTGTCCATGTATGCTCAGATGCTCTGGTTTGTCTTCATAATTTACTGACTTCCTATAGGACTCAAGGAGTCCTGGTGAGGCACTGTGGGTTAGTGCACCAGACTGCAAAGCCATTTGAACTGCAAGGTTGGTGGTTCAAACTCACCAGCTGCTCCTCAGAAACCCTATACAGAGTTGCTATGGCTTGGAACCGACTCAACGGCACTTAATAACAACCACATAGGACTCAAGACCCCTGCACTGACTCAGAGACTGAGAGCTTGCTCATTGACTTACTGGAGCTTCCTTTCCCCACTAAGAAGGAGGGCAGACATAAAGATCAGGACAATCTTGGAAGTATCCACGTAGTTTGAGAATGTAGTAGCATCTCCTCTTTCACAGAGATTCTGGACCACTTTTAATTTAATTAATGCAGGTCAGAAGACTTGAATATTTGAGAAACCACAAAGATTTGATTTTAAACATAAAATGTCTCTCACAGGAAATCATTTCCAACTCAGTTCAAAGCAGCAAATATTGCCAGTTCTAGAAATAATGTTTTGTGTGCAGATAGGATATTCAGCATAATTTTAGTACACATTTATCTCATGTAATATCTGTGCCTTAAGTTTGATGTGACATAGAACCTAAAAGAAACGAAGAAAACAACTACCATCAAGTCAGTTCTGACTCATGGTGGCTGGTCCATGTGTATCAGAGTAGAACTGTTCTCATAAGGTTTTCATTGCTAATTTTTTCAGACGTAGATCAAAACCGCTTTCTTCTAAGGTGACTGCTGAAAAAGAAGAGATGCATATGACTCTTCTGTATTTTGACACTAATTCTTTAGTCAAAATCTCTAACTAAATTATTGTCTTTCTGTAGTTTATAGGGACATAGACATTATATTTGTTTCACCAATGGGAAGACACAAAACATTTTTCCATCACCTCCACAGGGATGAATCCAGGATCTACAACCTCACATCAGCAGAGCCAGTTGCCCCCAAACTTGTAACACTGACCATCTAAAATGAATGGTTGAAGCCAAGTAAATTATAGCCCAGGTTTGCTTTTGAAAGAAACAATCCAATATTCTGTGTCACCCTTGTGCACATTTTAATCTTGTGCCCACTGACCACTGAACTGAAGCATTCAACTAAAAACACTCACAATGACTGTAGATTTGAAGTGGTGATGCCCACTCATGACCTGATGCCAGTGCAGGGGTGTATGGGGCTGTATTGGGGTTTGCTTCTGTACTATGAAATAAGATAACTCAATCTTAGTGTCATGACCTGTATTCTGCATCATTTTCTTGGAGAGCTCAGTTGCCTTTCTCTACAGTCTTTTGACTAATAAGGAACCAGCCAATGTTTCTGTCATCTTCAGCTCAGGTATCCAACTGCCTATCCCTTGAGCTTTAGGTAGAACCACCTATAATAGAAACGCTGCGTGTCAGCTACATGTGTAAACGTGGCCCAGATTCTCCCCATGGATCCAGCCCTTGATATTTTACTGAAGAAATTCCTAAAGTGGTTTTCAAGCTCTCAGAATTAATAGTTCTGGATATTATTCAATAAAAACAGTTTCTAATGAAAGCTCAGGATTCCAAATCCATGCCAACAACTGGAGCTTTGCAAATAAATTTCTTCCAACTTTCTTCAGAGACATTAGAAGTGGAAAAATCTAACTCTGGCAGGTCACTCCATCTGTCTCCCGACCAGATAGTCACTTCTATTTTCTTTTGCTCCCCTTGTCAGATACGAGGGTTAAATTGCTCCATTAATGATTGTCAATAATTTCTCAGTCCAATTTTCCTCTGTTGCATCTCCTTTTAACTCATTCTCCTCTCTGTTGTCTAAACAAAGAATTCCAAAGCAGATAATGTGATGGATGGCAGTGGCATCCCCAGGATGGCTGTTCCCCCTGCAGCAACTCATGGCGCCACCTCCTCCAACTACACAGACCTCCTCCCCACCAGACTACACAGAATCCTTAGTCATATTTATTATCAATTTTAATCATAGGATAATATGTGATAAATATAATTTTAATTGTTCTGATGTAACACTGCTTAAATTATATGAATATTAACCACAGAAGTAAGGATCTCTGGTAGCATAGTGGTTACAAATCGGGCTGCAAACTGCAAGGTCAGCAGTTCAAAACTACCAATTGTTCCACGGGAGAAAGATAAGGTTTTCTGCTCCCATAAAGATTTACAGCCTCAGAAACCCTATGCAGGGTCGGTATGAGTCGGAACCGACTCCACGGCACATAACAACAACAACAGCAACAGCCACAAAATCGTTTGGTAAAGTCTTTTTACTTTGAATTACATTATTAGATGCAATAATTATCAGTAACTGAGCAAAAGCCTTTTTTTTTCTCTTTCCCTTTAATAGTTACATTATTCTCAAAAGAAGTCACTGATATAGCTTCTCAAATACTAATTACCACCATTGTTGTTCTTGTTGTTAAGTGTCTTCGAGTCGATTCCGACCCATAGCGACCCTATATAGAGTTTCCAAGAGCAGCTAGTGAGGTTGAACCACCGACCTTGCAGTTCAAATGACTTTGCAGTCTGACACATTACCACCATATTGCAGGTAAAATACCAGAAAATTAGATAAAACCAGGGATTATAAAAATGCTAGCATCAAGGAAAACTTGTAACATTTGCAGACAAAATTAGATAATTTGAAATGTCTTTGTAATTGGGTAACAATGACAGAGCTCTGACAGATATCATTAGAAGGTCAAAAATTAAATTAGCATAGAGTTTTACTCGTGTACGTATATTGATACATATAAGTTGAGTTTAAGTAAAATGTTAGTGTTGCTATAACTAACTGCAGGAAATAAATGTCTCCTGTCACACTGCAGAGAGTTAATGGACAGTTGTTTTAGTGTCATCCTTTCTGAAGGTGTCTCCTGGAGCACTCTATACCCCCCCCCCCTTAGTGAAGCCACTGCTCCATAGTGTCCTTCATGATTGCTCTTCCAAGTGATGCTTAGACCACCATTCAAACACTGCTTGTCCGGGATGTAATATTCAATTTGTTCTGCCTTTCCATCTAAGTCAGAAAGCTTTCAGCACTTAGCTTCCTATTACTTTTATTTTTCCAAAATGTTTTACAATTAGCCCATGCCTAATGAAGAGAATCTGCCTTGAACATCATTAACAATCAGAACATGAAATGCACAAAGTATGAATCTCAGAAAATTAGAAATTGTCAAAAATCAAATCGAACATATAAACAGTGATATCCTAGGTATTCAAGAGCTGAAGTGGATCAGTATTGGCTATTTTGAACCTGACAATCACATTGTTTACTATGCCTAGAATAACAAATTAAAGAGGAATGGAGTCGCGTCCATTATCAAAAAGAACATATCGAGATCTGTCTTGAAGTACAACACTATCTGTTATAGACGAATATCCATATACCTACAATAAAGACGAGTTAATACCACAATTACTCACATTTATGCACCAACCATTAAAGCCAGCGAGGATTAAATTGATTAATTCTACCAATTTCTTCAGTCTGAAATTGCTCAAACATGCAATCAAGATGTGCTGATAAGTACTTGTGATTAGAATGCAAAGGTTGGACACAAAGAGGAAGGATCAGTAGTTGGAAAATATGTCCTTGGTGATAGAAAAGATGCTGGCTGTCACGTGATAGAATTTTTGCAAGACAAATGACTTCTTCATTGCAAATACCATTTTTACACAATTAAAAATGATGACTATGCACATGGACCTCACCATATGAAATACACAGAAATAAAACTGACTATAACTGTGATAAAAGACAATGGAAAAGCTCCATATCATCAGCCAAACAAGACCAGGGGCAGATTGTGGAACAGACTATCAATTGCTCATATGCAATTTCAAACTGAAGATGAAGAAAATAAAAAATAAATAAAAATCTGTGAAAGCCAAAATATGACTTTCAACATATCCCACCTGAATTTCGAGATGATCTCAAGGACAGATTGGATGCATCAGACCCTAAAGAATGAAGCCAAGAAGAATCTTTGGATGACATCAAGAGCATCATACAGGAAGAAAGCAAGGTCATTTAAAAGACAAGAAAGAGACTCATGGGAAAGAGAGGGACTGAGTGCTGGCGACCAGGAAGCAGACTTTCAGAATGTGCCCTTGGTTGTTTAAATTATTATAGATTCCTGAGTGTTTTTGTGTACATCCCCCACCCCACCCCACCCTACTCACCCCCCCAAAAAACCAAAGCGAATGGAAGCAAATACTGTTGAATGATGATGCACAGAGGAGATTGTAATCATTGCAATGAAATGATGGTGTAAAGCAGATGTTCTCCCATGTAAACTACCACTCAGTTTCCCCAAAAAATAAAATAAAATAAATAAACAAGGAACAAAAATTTATGATGAGCTGATTCTGACTCCTGGAAACCCCAAATGTCACAGCAGAACTGGCTCCTTAATCTTTTCTATGGTTGATTTACAGAAGTAGATCCCCATGCCTCTCTTACAAGGCACCGCTGGGCGAACTTGAACCACCTAACTTTTAGTTAGAAGCTGAGCTTAGTCACCAATTTGCACCACCCAGGGACTTCAAAGAGGCTGTAACAGACTCCAAATGCTTCAACCCTATTACAATGACTTCTCCTCGCTCACAGATGAAGAAACCAAGGCTTCCTGCATGTCCAGGACTGCTTTCGACCCCTACTCCACTGCCTTTGATGTTATGCACAGACAAAGGAAGTATGCCCTCTTTCTCCAATGCTGACTTAGCATAAAACTAGAAAGCTATATCCCATATCAAACCAGGTGCCATAAGGTTAAAAAAAAAAAAAAAAGACAAGAAAGAAAGAAAAGATCAAAATTAATGTCAGAAGAGATTCTTAAACTTGCTCTCCAGCATAGAGATGCTAAAGCAAATAGGAGAAATGAGGAGGTAAAAGAGATGAATAGAAAATTTCAAAAATCAGCTTAAGAAGACAAAGTTAAATATTATAACTAAATGTACAAAGACCTGTAGTTGGAAAATCAAAAGGGAAGAACACACTCAGAATTCCTCAAACTAAGGGAACTGAAGACAAAATCTGAACCTCAACTTGCAATATTGAAGAATTGGTGTGGAACTGTGGGATAAAGAACTATACCAAAAGGTTGGTTTGAAACACCATTGGGTGGTTCAAATTCACCAGCACTCCTTGGAAACCCTATACAGGGTCAGTATGAGTCAATACCA
The DNA here is from genome assembly GCF_000296735.1 of Chrysochloris asiatica. NCBI lineage: Eukaryota > Metazoa > Chordata > Mammalia > Afrosoricida > Chrysochloridae > Chrysochloris > Chrysochloris asiatica. The sequence goes on from NW_006408879.1 coordinate 445,306, forward strand.
ACTCAAAGACACTTAACAACAACAACATAGGCAAAGCACTGAATAGTTCGGAAAACATTAAAAGAAGATGGAAAGAATACAGAGACAGTACTCCAAAAGGAAATAACCATTTCAAGAGGTAGCATATGATACTGAAGAAGAGCCAATGATACTGAAGGAAGAAGCAAAAGATGCATTTAAGGCATTGGCAAAGAACAAGGCTCCAGGAATTGATGGAATACAAATTGAAATCTTTCAACAAACTGATGTGGCGCTGGAGGCACTCACTCATATATTCCAATAAATTTGGAAAGCAGCTACCTGGCCAATTGATTGAAAGAGATCTATATTTGTGCCCATTATGAAGAAAGGTGACTCAACAGAATGTGGAAATCATCAGACAATATCATTAATATTGCATACAAGTAAAATTTTGCTAGAGACAATTTTAAAATGGCTGCAACCATACTTTGACAGAGAACTTCCAGAGGTTCAAGCCAGATTCAGACAAGGACATGGAATGAGAGATATCATTGCTGATATCAGATGGAAAGTAGCTGAAAGCAGAGAATGCCAGAAATATTTTGTTGTTGTTGTTTTTGTTATTAAATGTCATCAATTATTTATAGGGTTTCTGAGGAGCAGCTGGTGAGCTTGACTCCCCAACCTTGTGATTCAAAGTTACCTTGCAGTTCAGCGCATTAATGTTTACCTGTGTTTTATTGACTATGCAAAGATTTATGATTGTGTGGGTCATGACACGCTATGGACAATGTTTTAGAGAATGAGTATTCCAAAACACTTAATTGTGCTCATGAGGAACCTGTACATAGACCAAGATGCAGGTGTTTGAATAGAACAAGGGAACATTAAATGATTTAAAATTAGGAAAGCTGTGCTCCATTGTTGTATTCCTTCACCATACTTATTCACACTGTATGCTGAGCTCAGGATGAACCCGGAATCAGGATTAGAGGAAGATTCATTAACAACCTTCGATATGCAGATGATACAACCTTGCTTGCTGAAATCAAAAGGCACTTACAATACTTAATGATGAAGATCAAAGAACAACAGTATGGGTTGCACCTCGGTGTAAAGAAAATAAAAATTCTCACTACTGGACCAATAAACAACATTCATATTAATGGAGAAAAGATTGAAGTTGTCAAATACTTCATTTTGCTCAGATCAACCATCAGCACTCATGGAAGTACCAGTCAAGAAATCAAACAGCGTATTGCACTGGGCAAATCTGCTGCACAAGATCTCTTTAAAGTGTTCAAGAGCAAAGATATCAGTTTGAGGACTAAGGTTGCCTGACCCAAACCATGGTATTTTCAATAACCTCATATGCAACTGAAAGTTAGATAGTGAATAAGGAAGACCATAAAAGAATTGATGCATTTGAGTTATGGTACTGGAGCAGAATATTAAAAGTACTATGAACTGCCAAAAGAACAAACCAATCTATGTTGGAAGAAGTACAATCAGAATGTTCCTTGAAAGCCAGAATGGCCAGACTTAGTTTCTCATACTTCCTACATGTTGTCAGGAGACACGTCTCTTGAGAAGGCTATCATGTTTGGTAAAGTGGAGGGTTGGAGAAAAAGAAGATGACCAATGAGATGGATTGGCACAGCGGCAGCAGTGATGGCCACATGCATAGTGGTGATTGTGAGTTTGCTGCAGGATCAGGTAGTGTTTAGTTTTATTGTTCATAGAGTCGCTGTGAGCCGGTACCAACTTGATGGCACCTAACAATAATCAACTGCCTGTGTTGGATGGTTGTTTTTGTGATACTGTAAGATAAACATTGGACCACAAAGTTCAGATAAGCTTTAAGGCCAGTGGTTTCAAATCCACCTGTGTTGGATGGTGGTGTTGTCGTGGTGCCAGCATGTTGGTACTGACTCATAGTGGCTCTGTGCACAATGGAAGAATGTTGGATGATAGTGGGGGACGTTCTGGATTCATTCTCTCCAGAAGGAGTGGTTGTCATACAACTGATGAAGTAGACTCTGGGAAAATGCTGGGACGTAGCCCCTGGTGAAATCCCACAGTATACACTATGTGACACTGTTGACTCTGGTCCAAGTGACCAACTGCCATTTGGTTGACACCGATTCATGGAAACCCCAGGTGTTACAGAGTACACGGTTTCATAGTGTTTCTTGGCTATAATCTTTATGGAGACAGATTTTCAGACCTTGATCTTAAGGAGCCTAACTTTTGAGGTGGTTTGAATCTCTAACATTTTTGTTGGATATCAACTAGTCTCAAAACACCCAAGCATCACCATTGGTAATGCTGGAGACTATTCAAAGTATTGAGAAATAAAAGGGGATGATTTAAGATGAAAGAGATCAGGGAGACTGATTCTTGACAGAATGGAGGTGATGGCATCCTTTCTACAACCTGAATGAGAGTGTCATTCATAGTGTGGAGTAGAAACCTTCAGACTGACCGCTCGACAGAGTGCAATGACCAGTGAGGGTGGTGTCTCAGTCTCCTAGGGTTGCTATAAGAAAAATTCTACAAAATGGGCTGCTTTTAAAAACCAGACGTTTATTTTCTCCCAGTTCTAGAGCCAGGACTCTGCATTCAGTGTGACAGCAGGACCACACTCTCTGTCAGCTCTAGGGAAAGAACTGCCCCATCTTTCTTCCAATTTCATGCAGCTTCCACGTTTACTGATGTTTCTTGGATTGAAGGTGGATTCCTCACACTCAGACTCTGCTTTTACATCTGTCCTTCTCTTTCACAAGAAGTCACTCAGAAGGACTTAGAGACGCCAGCAACCTAAGAAGAAAGACACATCTAACAGGTTTGGTTTTGTTTTCAAGAGTTAATGTGTGGTCCAATACTCTTCTCCATAACTTCGCAGACATTCGTATAAATTTTAAAATTAGAGAAAGTTTGTATGTCTAGATAACCTGTGGAAGTCAGGATAAGACTGAGGCTTTCATCCAAGTGTTGTTGTTGTTGTTAAGTGCCATCGAGTCAGTACCAACTCATAGCAACCCCATGCACAACAGAACAAAACACTGCCCGGCTCTGGACCACTCTCACAATTGGTGCCATTCTTGAGTCCATTGATGCTGCCTGCCAGTTGGCCAATACATCTCACTGTGGGTCTTCTTCTTTTTCTCTGACCACCACCCCCACCTTACCAAACATGATATCCTTCTCCAGCAACTGGTCCCTCCTGACAATATGTCCAAAGTATGAGACACCAAGTTTGTCCATCCTGGCCTCCAAGGAGCACTCTGATTGCACTCCTTCCAATACAGATTTGTTGGTTATTTTGGCGGTCTATGGCACTTTCAATATTCCCCTCCAACACCTTTACTCAGAAGCATCAATTCTTCTAAGGCCTTCCTTATTCATTGTCCAACTTTTGTATGCATATGAGGTTATTGAAAATACCATGGTTTGGGTCAGGCACACCTAAGTCCTCAAGCTGACATCTTTGTTCTTCAACACTTTAAAAAGGTCTGGTGCAGCAGATTTGCTTAGTGCAATATGTCATTTGATTTCTTGACTGCTGCTTCCATGAGTGTTGATAGTTGATCCAAGAAGAATGAAGTCCTTGACAACTTTAATCTTTTCTCCGTTGATAAAAATGTTGTTTATTGGTCTAGTGGTGAAGATTTTTGTTTTCTTTATATTAAGATGCAATCCATATCGAAGGCTGTATGGTCTTTGAGCTTCATCAGTAAGTATTTCTAATCCTCTTCATTTTCAGCAAACAAGGTTGTATCATCTGCCTATCACAGGTTGTTAAGGAGTCTTCCTCCAATCCTGATGTCATGTTTTTCTTCAGATAACCCAGCTTCTTGGAATATATGCTCAGCATACAGGTTACATAAGTATGGTAAAAGAATACAGCCCTGTCACACACCTTTCTTAATTTTAAAATTTTTAGTGTTCCCACGTTCTGTTCGAACAACTGCCCCATTGTCTATGTACAGATTCCTCTTGAGCACAATTAAGTGTTCTAGAATACTCATACTTTGCAATGTTGTCCA
>NW_006408879.1:449684-469586 GCF_000296735.1 Chrysochloris asiatica
AATTTTTATTCCATCAATTCCTGGTGCCTTGTTCTTTGCCAATTTCTTCAATGCACTGTGGACTTCCTCCTTCAGTATCATTGGCTCTTGATCATATGCTACCTCTTGAAACGGTTGAACGTTAACCATTTCCTTTTGTTACTGTGACTCAGTGTATTCCTTCCATCTTCTTTTGATGCTTTCTGCATCATTCAATAATTTGCCCAGAGAATTCCAAGTGTATAGAGCTGAAATTAAATCAACAAGTTCCAGGATGTCCTGACATTCTGACTGTTCTATGTCTTTCAGAGGGCTCCATGTTTTCCATTAAGGGTAGAGTATTGGACAGGTGCTAGGCCCATTAGCCAGGACTGGGGACACTAGGTGACAAGCAGGTTGGTAGGAGATTGTGACAATGCTACCTACTTGGGTGTTGTTTTACTTCTCCAAGCAGTGTTTTGTGGAATCTACAGAAGTATATTTCTCAATAAGCCTTGACTTTTAAACAAGTCTAAGCCACTCACACTCAGCAATCATATGTGAACATTAACACAGGTGGCCAAAGAAAAGAGGCAAACATTTGCCAAGCACCTACATATAGATTCTTTCCAAGAGTTACTCTGACAATGTTGTTGTTGTTAAGTGTCATCGAGTTGGTTCTGACTCATAGCAACCCTGTGTAGGGTTTTTGAGGAGCGGCTGGTGTGTTTGAACCATGGACCTTGTAGTTCACACTGACTTTACAGTCCAGTGTTTTATAGGATATGACATATTATTTGGCTAGCCTGAAGAAAGTCCAATGTTTCCCAATACTCTTTTGGTCACTGGAAAGTCACACAAAAATCACAATGAAGGAGACATATAATCTCCTGGAGCAGTGAGCCTTTTCCATTCTAAGTAATAAGAAATAGACATTTGTAGGTCTCTGTATTTGGACTCCTATAAACTCTTACATATGTGTTTCAGCATCATTACTACAGAAAATCAGACCCTCTGTTTTTGTCATTGGGGAAAGGAGATGTTAATAACAAAAAATTAACTACTAGATTTGATGTGTTGAGCAGGAATGCTCAGGGTTGAGCTGCCTGTGAGTAATTGACCCCTCAGTTCTGAGCAGAGAGTATCTGAGCCAGTAGCTGAAAATAAAAAAAAAATATTTCTGTGGCTTTTCAAGCCTTGCAAAGAGCTCATACTACTTTATTGCTTTGGTTTTCACAGTTCCCTTAGTCAGCAGCATGTGTGTTACATGGCCCAGGTCTGCAGTGCATCAGAAGCTAAGCTAACATCAGCATCATAAGGCTACGTTGTGCTGATCAGATGGTGCTGGGGCTTCCAGGAATATAGTTGCATGGGATTCCACCAAGATCTTCCAAATGACTTCCAAATGTGGGACACAAACATGGCAACATGGCCCTTACAAGTATCGGTATGACAGCTAACACTCTTTTTGCCATTGAAATAAAACATATGGAAGATGGTGAAATCTGTACTATCTCTGATGTTTCATCTATCCAGTATGTGTCAACAGTAGACATCTACCTCACTGAGCTGTTAATTACATATTCTGCCCAGAGTTTACTGCCAACATAGTTCACACTTTGTAAAAAGAGTATCATTCTATAAGCATTTGACAAACAAACCTGAATGGCTCTGGGAATTGTTCTAAAAATGGACATGACTTACAATTCATCACAGCTTCCTAGAGAAATGGTAACCAAACTTCTAAGGGGACAATGTTCCTCTCTCAGTAAAGGCTCACTGAACCAGGTGAGGACAATGAACATGAGAAAAATGAGCCCACAGACTCACATAATACTAATCACTACGAGAAGTTTTATCCTTCCATTTACTGTAATGAGGAGAAATAGCTGCAAACACCAGTAATAACTGAAACATGGAATGTACAAAGTATGAATATAGAAAACCGGGAAATTGTCAAAAAAGGAAATGGAACACATAAAGATTGATATGACATTAGTGAGCTGAAATGGACTGGTTATTGGCCATTTTGAATCCGGCAACCATATAGTTAACTATGCCTGAACAATAAATTGAAAAGGAATGGCATAGCATTCATCATCCAAAAGTATATTATCAATATCTATCTTGTACAAAGCTGTCTTTGTTAGGATAATATCCATATGCTTATAAGAAAGACCTGATGTGGTGCTGTGGGTTAATGTAGTGGAATGCAATGTCTGTTTTAACCACAAGTTTGGCAGTTCAAGCTCACCAGCTAATCCTTGGAAAACCTATACAAGGTCACTATAGGTCAGAATAGACTCAATGGCATTAAAGCACAAAAACAAACAACAACAACAACAAAAAACCGCACACACACAAGGAAGACCAATTATTACCACTATTATTCAAATTTACACACCAACCACTAAAGCCAGTGATGATGAAACATCATACATGAAGAAAGCAAAAAGTCATTGAGAAGACAAGAAAGAAGGAAAAGGTCAAAATGGATGTCAGAAGAGACTCTGAAACTTGCTCTCCAGTGTAGAGATGCTAAAGCAAATGGAAGAAATGAGGAGATCCAAGAGCTGAACAGAAAATTTCAAAGATCAGCTCAAGAAGATAAATCCAAATACTACAACAAAATGTGCAAAGATCTGGGATCAGAAAACCAAAAAGGAAGAAGACACTCAGCATTTGTCAAGCTGGGGGAACTGAAGAAAAAATTCAAGCCTCAACTTTCGTTATTGAAATATTCTCTGGGCAAATTATTGAATGATGCAGAAAGCATCAAGAGAAGATGGAAGGAATACTGAGTCACTGTACCAAAAGGAAATGGTTAATATTCAACCATTTCAAGAAGTAGCATATGATCCAGAGCCAATGATACTGAAGGAGGAAGTCCAAGGTGCATTGAAGGAATTGGCAAAGAACAAGGCACCAGGAATTGATGGGATAAAAATTGAAATCTTTCAAGAAAGTAAGGTGGAATAGGAGGCACTCACTCATCTCTGCAAAGAAAATTGGAAGAGATCCATATTTGTGCTCATTCCAAAGAGAGGTGACCCAAAGGAATGAGGAAATCATTGGACACTCTCTTTGATATCCCATGCAAGTACAGTTTTACTAAAGATAACACAGAAACGGCTGCAAGTATACATTGACAGAGAACTTCCAGAGTTTCAAGCCAGAAGCAGAAGAGGCCATGGAATGAGGGATATCATTGCTGATGTCCGATAGATCTTGATTGAAAGCAGAGAATATCAAAAAGATGTATACCTGTGCTTTATTGACTATGCAAAGGCTTTCAATTGTGTGTATCATGACAAGCTATGGACGACATTGTGAAGTATGAGTATTCCAGAACACTTCATTGTGCTCACGAGGAGTCTATACCTGGGCCAAGAGGCAGTTGTTCAAACAGAACATGGGAACACTGAATGTTTTAAATTTAAGAAAGTTGTGTGACAGGGTTATATTCTTTCACCATACTTATTCAATCTGTATGCTGAGCAAATAATATGAGAAGCTGGGTTTTATGGAAAAAAATGTGGCATCAGGATTGGAGGAAGACTCATTAACAACCTGAGATATGCAGATGATACAACCTTGCTTGCTGAAAGTGAAGAAGACTTAAAACATTGACTGATGAAGATCAAAGAGCACAGCCTCCGGTATAGATTGCATCTCAATGTAAAGAAAACAAAAATCCTCACCACTAGACCAATAAAAACATTCTTATCAATGGAGAAAAGATTGAAGCTGTCAAGGACTTCATTCTTCTTGAATCAACTATCAACACTCATCGAAACAGCAGTCAAGAAATCAAACGATGTATTGCATTAGGCAAATCTGCTGCACAAGACCTTTTTTAAAGTGTTGAAGAGCAAAGATGTCAGCTTGAGGACTAAGGTGCACCTGACCCAAGCCATGGTATTTTCAATAACCTCATATGCATGTGAAATCTGGACCGTGAATAAGGAAGACCATACAAGGATTGGTGCCTTTGAGTTATGGTTTTGGAGAATATTGAAAGTGCCATGGGCTGCCAAAAGAACCAATAGATCCATTTTGGAAGAAGTGCAGCCAGAGTGCTCCTTAGAGGCCAAGATGGCCAAACTATGTCTCTCATACTTCAGACATATTGTCAGGAGGGACTAGGCACTGGAGAAGAATATCATGTTTGGTAATGTGGAGGATCAGAGAAAAAAGAGGAAGACCCCCAAAGAGATGGATTGGCCAAGTGGCAGTATCGATGGCCTCAAGCATGGCAATGGTAGAGAAGTTGGCCCAGGATCAGGCAGTGTTTCATTCTGCTGTGCATAAGGTTACTATGGGTCAGTACTGACTCGATGGCACTTAACAACAACAACAACCAAATTCTTCAGTCTGAAATTGATCAAGCATGCTATCAAGATGTATTGACAATTACTGGCAATTGTAATGTGAAGGTTGGAAACAAAGAGGAAGGGTCAGTAGTTGGAAACTATGGCCTTGGTGATAGCAACATTGCTGGAGATCACATGATAGAATCTTGCAAGACCTAGGATTTGTTCATTACCAATATCTCTTTTAAAGAACATGGAAGGCTATTATACACGTGAACCTTAACAAACGGAATCAAAGGAATTAAATTGACTACATGTGTGGGAAAAGACACTGGAAAATCTGAATATCAGCAAAAACTAGGTCAACAGCAAATTGTGGAGCAGACCATCAAGTGCTAATATGCCAGTTCAGGCTGAAACTGAAAAAAATGTAAACAAATCAATGAAAGCCAAAATATGACCTTGAACACATCCCACCTAAGTTTAGAGACCATCTAAAGAACAGATTTGATGCATTAGACACTAATGACATAAGACCAGATAAGCTGTGTGATGACATCAAGAATACCATACAGGAAGAAAAGGTTATTAAAAAGACAGGAAAAAAGAAAAGATAAAAACGGATTTCAGAAGACAATTTAACTTAGAGCTGTTAAAGTGAATGGAAGAAATGAGGAAGTCAAAGAGCTGAACAGAAAATTTCAAAGGACAGCTCAAGAAGACAAAGTCAAGCATTATAAGGAAATATGCATAGACATGGAGTTACAAAATCAAAACGGAAGAACTCACTTAGCATTTCTCAAGTTGAAACAATTGAAGAAAAATTTAAGCCTCATCTTGCAATACTGAAGGATTCCATGGGTAAAATAATGAATGATGCAGAAAGCATCAAAAGATGATGGAAGAAATACAATACATCACTGCACCAAAAAAGAAATGGTCAATGTTCAACAATTTCAAGAGGGAGCATACGATCAAGAGCCAATGGTACTGAAGGAAGAATTCCAACATGCAATGAAGTCATTGGCAAAAAACAGGGCTCTGTGAATTGACAAAATACAAATTGAAATCTTTCAAAACACTGAGGCAGCCCTGAAGGTGCTCACTCATCGAGGCCTAGAAATTTGGTAGCCAACCGATTGGAAGAGATCTTTATGTGCACCTATTCCAAAGAGAAGTGACCCAAAAGAATGCAAAACTCACTGAACAATATCATGAATATCACACGCAAGTAAAATTTTTTTGGAGATGGTCCATAAATGATTGTAAAGTACATTGACTGGGAACTGTCAGAAACTCAAGCTGAATTCAGAAGTGGACGTGGAACTAGGGATATAATTGCTGGCATCAGATGTATCTAGGCTGAAAACAGAGAACTTCAGACAGATGTTTATTTGTGCTTTATTGACTATGCAACAGCCTTCAGCTGTGTGGATCATGACTAGCTATGAACAACATAGCTAAGAATAAGTACTCCAGAATGTTTTATTGTACTCATGAGGAACATGTACATAAACCAAGAGGCTGTTGTTCAAGCAGAGCAAGAGAAAACTGAATGGTTTCATGTAAGGAAAGGTGTGTGCCAGGGCTGTATTTTTTCACCATACTTATTCAATCTATATGATGAGCAAATAATGTAAGAAGTTGGAATATATAATGACAAGTATATCATTAGGATTGGAGGAAGATTCATTCACAACCTGCGACGTGCAGATGATTCAATCTTGCATGCTGAAAAAGAAAATAACTTAAAATTCTTATTGATGAAGATCAAAGACCACAGTCTTCAATATGGATTGTACAAAAATATAAAGAAAGCAAAAATTTTCACAGTTGACCAATAAATATCATCCTGATAAATGGAGAAAATATTGCAGCAGTAAAAGACGTCATTTTGCGCAGATCCACTATCAACACTCATGGAAATCAAGAAATCAAATGACGTATTGCATTAGGCAAATCTTCTGCCCAAGACCTCTTTAATGTGTTCAAGAGCAAATATATCAGTATGAGAACTAATTTGCAACTGACCAAGCCATGGCATTTTCAATAGCATCATATGCTGTCTAAAGAAGGAATTTGAAATGAACAAATCATGGTTTTGCACAATTCTATCATGTGTTTTCCAGCATCATTTCTATCACCAAGGCCATATTTTCCAACCACTGATCCTTCCTCTTTGCTCCCAACCTTTGCGTTCCGATCACCAGTAATGCTCAATACATCCCGATTGCATGTTTGATCAATTTCAGATTGAAGAAGTTGGTATAATTCTTCTATTTCATCCTCACTGGCTTTAGTGGTTGGTGCGTAAATTTGAATAATAGTGGTATTAACTGGTCTTCCTTGGAGGCGCATGGATATTATCCTATCACAGACAGCATAACTCTTACAACACCATAACTCAAATGCATTAATTCTTCAATGGTCTTCCTTATTCACTTTTGCATGCATATGAAGTTATTGAAAATATCATGGCTTGGGTCAGGCTCACCTTACTCCTCAAACTGTTATCTTTGCTCTTTAACACTTTAAAGAGATTGTGCAGCAGATTTGCACATTGCAATATATCATTTGATTTCTTGACTGTTGATGGTTGATTCATGCAAAATGAAGTCTTTGACAACGTCAATCTTTTCTGCATTGATATGGATGTTGATTTTTGGTCTAGTAGTGAGGTTTCTTGTTTTCTTTACATTGAGATGCAACCCATACCAAAGGCCTTTGATCTTCATCAGTTAAGTAATTCAAATGCTTTTCGCTTTCAGCAAACAAGATTGTATCACCTGGTGTTCCTCTAATCCTGATGCCTCATTTTTCATCATATAATCAAACTTCTCAGATTATTTGTTCATCATACAGAGTGAGTTAAGTATGGTGAAAAACAACCCTGGCACACACTTTTCCTAATTTTAAAACATTTGGTGCTCCCTTGTTCTGTTTGAACAACTGCCTCTTGGTCTATGTAAGCTTCCTCGTGATCACAATTAAGTCTTCCAGAATTCTTATTCTCCTCAATGTTGTCCATAACGTCTTATGATGTCCCCACAATTGAAAGCCTTTGCATAGTCAATAAAGCACAGATAATCATCTTTCTGCTATTCTCTACTTTCAACCAAGATTCATGTGACGTCAGCAATGTTCTCCTCTGAAACTGGCTTGAACTTCTGGAAATTCTCTGTCAATGTATGGTTATAGCCATTATTATATTACTTCTAGTAATGCTTTACTTGCATGGAATATCTGATATTGTCTGATTATTTCTGCATTCTATTGGGTCACCTCTCTTTGGAATGGGCACAAATACAGTTCTTTTCCAGTCACTTGACCAGGTAGCTGTCTTTCAAATTTCTTAGCATAGATGAGTGAGTGCCTCCAGTGCTGCATCAATTTGTTGAAAGATTTCAACTTGTATTCCATCAATTCCTGGTGCCTTGTTATTTTCCAATGACTTCAATGCACCTAAGACTTCTTCCTTCAGTCTCATCAGCTCTAGATCATATGATACGTCTTGAAATGGTTGAAAATAGACTGTTCCTTTTCGATTCAGTGGTACTCTGTCACATAGAGTTGAAATGAGTTAGGATCAACAACTTCTAATACATTTGTGACTGTGTATGAATGTGTCTGGATATGTGTCCCAAAATGCGTGTAAATGCCTGTGCTACATGTGTAAATATGTGCAGATGTGTGTGTGTTTGTATTGAGTGAGGAAACAGTATACAAGAAAACTGTGAGAGCAGAAATTTGAAGGGAGTGCCGAGTCCTCCCTGGTTTTTTACCTTTGATGAGGTACAGTCACTACTTGTCCATCAGTTTCTATTAATGGCAAATATTTGAATTTTGCTTATCTGATAGGTTTTACTAACATAGCTTTGACAGGATTTACTGTATATCGGTGTATTTCTTCCTCCATATCTAGAAAGAACATTAACCTATAAAATCTAAGGATGTTCTCCTTTTTTCCAAAAGAAAATGTGTTTAAGAAGACATTTAATTAGGTCCCAGGTGACTTTGAAAATTAGATCCACAGATGGCATTAAATCTAAGTTATCTGAACAAAAGCATAGCATATTTGGGACCCAAAGTAGCCAAATACATTTCACTGCCTGTGATTTAATTTGTTTAAAAAAAAAAACTAGTAATGTTGATACTGTTAAGTGCTATCAAGTCGGTTCCGACCCATAGCGACCCTGTATAGGGTTTCTAAGGAGTGACTGGTGAGCTTGAACTGCCAACCTTGCAGTTCAAATGGCTTTGCAGTCTGGTGCATTAACCCACAGTGCCACACCAAGACTCCAAACTAGTGATAAAGACAGTTTAATGTCACATCATGAAGAAATTATGTACTTGTCTAGATGATATAAAATCAAATATATATGAAAATTACACTATGACTCAGACAAGTCTTGATAGCTAAACAATGAAGAAATAACACTTTTCATACCCATTTTGTTTAATTATATATCTTGTGGCTGTCTTTTTCTTTTTTTTAATCCAAAGAACTCCTTATCTGATATGTTTGTTGTAACAGCAGGCTTTGGGTTGGAAAATGTGATGTTCAATTGCATCTCTGTGCTCAAAAACTTGGGCTACAGTAAACCTTCACACCCTCTGAACTTCTTGAGGTTGTTGTGGTATGTTGCTGTTACTTGCCATCAAGTAACTCTGACTCATGGTGACCGCATGGACAAAAGAGAAAAGCATTGTCTGGCTCTGTACCATTTTCATAATCCTTGGTATATGTGACTCAACTGTTGTGTCTGTAATTTGGGTCCATCTCATGGAAGTTTCCCTTCAACTATGAAATGAAGGTAAGGAATTCTCCGGCTTCTTCCCACATAAAGTCTTGTGGAGCCCGGGGCTGGTCAGGGTTATCCCACGCAGTGAGTCCAGGTAGAACTGATCCCTTTTGCTTTCTGCACTCTGATATCAAAATCATTCCTTAAAGGATCAGTGCATATTTTCAATAACCTTCTTATGGGATAGGATTCTGCCTTTCATTAGTAAACAAAGCCATTTATCATTGCTTAGTAAAACCGTGTATTTTTCACTGTAATTATACTGAAGAAATCCAAAATATAGTTGAGACAGTACTTAGACAGGGAAATAACGGAAATTCAGGTTATTTTTAGAAGAGGGTGTGGAATGAGATATTGTCACATGGATCTTAGCTAAAAGTATTTGTTGTTATTGTTGTTTGGTGCCTTTGAGTTGGTACTGACTGATAACGACCTTATACACACAGAATGAAACACTGCCAGTCCTGTGCCAACCTCACAATCATTGTTACCTTTGAGTCCGTTGCTGCTGCCACTGTGCCAATCCATCTTATTTGGGGGTCTCATCTTTTTCACTGACCTTCCATTTTACCATGCACAATGACTTCTGCAGGAACTCCTGATAATATGTATAAAGTATGAGAGATGAAGTCTGGCCATCCTGGCTTCTAACTGTGCTCTGGTTGTATTTCTTCCAACAGAGATTTGTTTGTTCATTTGGAGGTCCATGGTACTTTCAATATTCTCCTCAAACACCATAACTCAAATTAATAAATTCTTATACGGTCATCTTTACTCATTGTCCATCTTTCACATGTGTATGAGCTTACTGACAGTACCATGGCTTGGGTCAGGTGCACCATAGTCCTCAAACTGACATCTTTGCTCTTCAACACTTTAAAGAGGTCTTATGCTACAGATTTGCCAAATGGAATACGGTGTTTGATTTCTTGACTACTGCTTCCATGCGTGTCAATTGTTGATCTGAGCAAAACAACGTCTTTGTCAGCTTCAATCTTTTCTCCATTATCTTGAAGTTATTTATTGGTCCAATGGTGAGGATTTTTGTTTTCTTTAAGTGCAATGCATACTGAACGTTGTGATCCTTAAATCCTCTTTATTTCACAAAAGCAAGGTTGTATCATCTTCATGTCACAAATTATTAATGAGTCTTCCTCCAGTCCTGATGCCACATTTTTCTTCATATAATGCAGCTTCTCAGAGTATTTGCTCAGCATACAGATTGAATAAGTATGGTGAAGAACACAACCCTGTCACCAATCTTTCCTAATTTTAAACCACTCAGTGTTCCCTTGTTCTGCTAGAACAACTGGATCTTGATCTATACACAGGTTCCTCATGAGCACAATTAAGTCTTCCAGAATTCTCATTTTCCTCAATGTTGCCCAGAGTTTGTCATGATCCACACAATTAAAGCCTTTGTGTAGTCAATTAAGCACAGGTAAACATCTTTCTGGTGTTCTTTGCTTTCAGTCAAGATCCATCTGATGTCACCAATTATATTTCTTGTTTCACATCTTTGTTTGAATCTGGAATTAACCTATGGCAAGTGACATGACACTGTTGCAGTCATTTTTAAATTATTGTTAGCAATTTTTTACTTGCATGCAATAGTAATGATATTGTCCTACGATTTCCACCTTCTGTGAGTCACCACTCTTTGGAATGGGCAAAATATGGACCTCTTCCAATCATTTGAACTGTTTACTCTCTTTTGAAATTTCTTGGCATAGATGAGTAAGTGTCTCCAATTCTGCCTCAGTTTGTTGAAAGATTTCAAGTTGTATTCCATCATTTCCCAGAAACTTACTCTTTGCCAATGACTTCAATGCACCTTGAACTTCATCTTTCAGTATCCTTGGACATTGATCATATGTTACCTCTTGAAATGGTTGAACATTCCTTTTTGTTTCAGTGACTCTGTGTACTCCTTCCATCTTCTTTTTTATGCTTTCTGTATCATTCAATATTTTGCCCATAGAATCCTTCAGTATTGAAGCCAAGGTTTAAATTTTTTCTTCAGTTCCCTCAGATTGAGAAATGCTGGGCATATTCTTTCCTTTCGGTTTTCAAACTCCATATCTTTGCACATTTAATTATAATATTTGACTTTGTCCTCTCAAGCTGCCCTTTGATCACTGAGTTTAGTGGTTGGTGTATAAATTTCAATAACAATTGTATTCAGCTCTTTACCTCCTCATTTCTTCCATTTACTTTAGCATCTCTACACTAAAGAGCAGGTTTCAAAGTCTCTTCCGACATCCATTTTGGTCTTTTCCTTTTTTCTTGTCTTCTTAATGACCTTTGCTTCCTTTCTGTATGGTGATCTTGAGTCCATCGCACAGCTCTTCTGGGTTTTGGTCATTAGTATCTAATTCATCAATTCTGTTCTTGAGTGGCGGTGGTGGCGGTGGCGGCGGCAGTGGTCGTGGTGGTGGTGGTGGTGGTAGTGGTGGTGTGCCGTGGAGTCAGTTTTAACTCATAGAGACCTTATATAGGGTTTCTGAGGCTGTTAAATCTTTATGGGAGCAGAAAGCCTCATCTTCCTCCTACAGAAGAGATGATCTCTAAATTCAGGTGGGATATGCTTGAGGTCATATTTTAGCCCTCGTGGACCAAATTTTAATCTTCTCCAGCTTCTGTCTGAACTTGTATATTAGGAATTGATGGTCTATTCCACAGTCTGCCCTTGACCTGGTTTTGACTGATGATATGGAGCTTTTCCACTGTCTCTTTCCACAGATGCAGTCAATTTGATTTCTTTGCATTCCATCTGGTGTGGTCCATGTGTATAGTCATGTTTGATGCTGTTTTAAAAAGGTATTAGCAATGAGTGAGTCATTGGTCTTGCAAAAAATATATCATGTGATCTCCAGCCTCATTTCTATCACCAAAACCATGTTATTAAATGACTGGTCCTTCCTCTTTGTTTCCAACCACGTTCTTGGTTGAATCTGTCTTAGACCTCTGGAAGTTCTCTGTCAATGTATTGTTGCAGCTGTTTTTTTTAAAATTATCTCTAGGAAAATTTTGCTTGTATCGAATTTTAATGATATTGTCCACTGATTTTCACATTCCGTTGGGTCACCTTTCTTTGTAATGGGCATAAGTATAGATCTCTTTTAATCAGTTGGCCAGGTAGCTGCCTTAGAAATTTCTTGGCATATGTGAGTGAGTTCCGCCAGTGCTTCATCAGTTTGTTGAAAGATTTCAATTTGCATCCCTGGAGGTTTGTCCTTTGCCAGTACTTTCAATGTACCTTTGACTTCTTCCTTCAAGATCATTTGCTCTTGATCATATGCTACCTCTTGAAATGGTTGACCATCAACCATTTCTTTTTGGTAAAGTGACTCTGTATATTCCTTCCATCTTCTTTGTTTTTTAAGGTTTTTATTGAGGACTGAGTGAAAGTTTACAGGGCAGATCATCATTGGTAAAGTGACTCTGTGTATTCCTTCTATCCTCTTCTTTTTTTTTTTTTTTTTTTTTGTGGATTGAGTGAAAGTTGACAGGGCAGATCATCAGCTTTACATTAAGAAAAAAAAATCATATACCTTGTTTCATTACAATCATATACCCTCCATGTATTTCTCTTTATGCACTTCAGCTCTTTTTTTTTTTTTTTTAAACACTGAGGGATATATAATAATTTGCACCACCAAAGGGCACATTCTGCCAGTTTGCCTCCTGGCTGCCATCTCTTAGTCCCTCTTTTCCCTTGACTCTAGAGTCCTCAGCTGCTCCCTCTCTCCATGTCCCCATCTCTGTCTCCATCTCTGGTGTTGCTATTTCTCTGGATAAGGTCCCACATTCTGCCTGTGCTCTTCTCCCTCTATGGTACTAGGGTCCTTTGTTTCTGGACCAGTCCTTGGAGAAGGAAATCATCCTTGGTAAAGTAGAGGCTTGGAGTCCTGGTGAGGCACTGTAGGATAAGCACTGGACTGCCAATCGCAGTTCAAACCCACCAGCTATTTATTAGAAACCTTATACAGGGTCATTGTGAGTCAGAATTAACTCAAAAGCTCTTAACAACAATGACAAAGTAGAGCGTAAGCAAAAAAGGGAAGGATTCTCAAATTGATGAATTGACAAGAATGCAAGAGTGGATTCAAACCTGACAATAATTTTGATGATGGTGCAGGACAGGGTGGTGTTTATTTCTGTTGTAATTGCTATGAGTTGGAACCAACTTGACAGCACCTAACAAGAACATCATTATTATTTTTTAAGACATGTTATACTTGTCCTTCATATCACATTTTTTCTTTTGGTTTTCAAATGCTGTAGTTGGTCAATTTTTATGTCAAAAAATATCTGGAGAAATCACCAGTCTTGATTCCCAATGGGGTCTGTATGTAAAACATCGTCTCTACTTAGGATCTATAAAGGTAAGATCCATGAGTGAAGAGATATTACCTATCTTGTCCCTTCCACATTCCAGGTATCTGAGTGTCTGAAATGTACTTGGCAATCAACAATATGTTGCCAAATGATTGAAAGAATGAACTAATGTCACTTGTTTCATTATTTGAGATTGGAAGATTTTCTAAAGCCACATGTGGTGGTTTTCAATGGAGTCCTGGCTAGTCTTACTCCTGCCAAAAGACTCCTCAGAAGCCTGGACTCTTACTAGCCCTGAACACAGTAATGAATGACCTCTCAGCCTTCTCTTTTGTATCATTTCTTTCTGCCACATCACTAAGCTCAGAAAATGCCAGTGTCTGAGAATGCTGCGGGAAACGTTTGTGCAACCAAATGAAACCTAGCCTTATGAGTCTGGGTTCTTCTAACTTGAATCATCTTTATTAAGTTTTTGTGGGGAACATGGAATCTTGGTGTCTGACAATGTTCGCATTTCTTATTTAAGGTAAATGTTGCAACTTTCCACTTCATAATAAAATAAAAGTTAGATATATTCCCACTAGCCATTAAGGCAACCACAAATGAATTGCTAATTTTTTAAAGAAATATTTCTAACTTGTGCTTTTTTTTTTTTTTTTTGCAAGCAATTTCATAGCTATTTATGCACTTGGACATTTCCTTGAAATAAGAATTCAGGGTTTAAAATGTTGAAAACAACTACAATTTAAAAACTAGTAAAACAATATTCAAAGATGAGAACTGAATAATGAAGAGTGTGAAAATAAGCAAGCAATGAAAGTTAGTAACTATAAGAACACATAAACTCACAATGAGGTACTCAACAGGGACTCAAATAAAGGAAGTACATCTCACAACCACGCTTTACCTTGTTAGGTGCCATGGAGTCAGTTCTCCTTCTTAGCGACAACAGAATGAAACACTCCCCAGTCCTGCACCATCCCCGGAACTGCTCTTATGTTTGAGCCCATTATTGTGGCTACTGGGTCAGTCCATCTTGAGCATCTTCCTCTTTTTCACTGACCCCACTCCTGTACTATATCAATCATGATGTCTTATTCTAGGATACAACTTAGACACAACCAAACCAAACCAAGCATATTGCCATCTATTCAATTCTGACTCATGGCAGCCCCTTCAGGGAAGAGGAGAACTGTGCATTAGGTTTTCTGAAACTGTAAGTAAGTCTTTACAAGAGCAGATAAACTCATCTTCCTCCTGCAATGTATCTTGGGTGGGTTTAAATTGCTCACTTTGTGGTAGCTGTCCGATGCTTTCTGAGCATTGAAATATCAACTTCCAGTCATAGAAAAAGGCAAGTAGATTATCCAAGATTTGGTCCCAAAAACAGTCATCACTATTGTGGAATGTTGAGTCTACATGAAGGAGCCCTAGGTTAAGCACTCAAGCTCAAGGGCGGTTTAAACTGCAAGGCCAGTGGTTCAAACTCACCAGTCGCTCCTTGGAAACCCTATACAGGGTCGATATGAGTCGGAACTGACTCAACAGCAGACAACAACAAATACATATACATATATTTTGTGTGATGGTGGTGTTTATGTGCCTTGGAGTCAGTTTGACTCATAGTGACCCCGTATAGGGTTTCTGACACTATAAATCATGATGTGAACAGAAAGCCTAATCTTCCCTCTAGTGAAGTGACTGATAGATTTGAACTACTGACCTTGTGGCTGGCATCTCAACTCATAATTTACTATGCTATCAGAGCTCCTTATACATACATATATATGTATATACACACACACACACATATATAAGGAGCTCTGATAGCGTAATGGTTACGAATCAGGCTGTGAACCGCAAGATCAGCAGTTCGAAACTACCAGCAGCTCCGTGGGAGAAAGATGAGGCTTTCTGCTCCCGGAAAGATTTACAGCCTCGGAAACCCTGTACAGGGCCGCTGTGGGTCGGAACCGGCTCGACGGCACTTAACAACAACAATATATATATATTCATTTTACATATATTTAAATTAAAACTAAGCCCACTGCTGTTAAGTCGATTCTGAGTCATAGCCATCCTACAAGAATGACCACAACTGCTTCCTCCGGAGTTTTTGAGACTGAATCTCTACAATCCCCCTGACAGTGTAGGGGGTTCAGTGTTGGGTTGCTGACTGCAAGGTCCAAGATCCATAATGAAAGATCCATAATGAGCAGCTACTCCTGGGGAGAAAGATTAAGCTATTTGCTACTGTAAAGAATTACAGTCTTGAAAATCCAGCTGTATTTTGTACTAAAGAGATACTATTTGTTATAATTGATCTGATGGTAGCAGGTTTTGTTTATGGTAGGTTTGTGCTTGTCTAATTTTTGAGAAGATGAAAATGACGTGTTAAAGCCTCCGACTAGTATTGTAGCACGGCCTGCATTTGCCCTTAATTTCTGTCGATCTGCGCTGCATTTATTTGATTTTATTTTTTGACATTTTATTGTGGTTTGGGTGAATGTATACAGAGTAAATTAGTTTCTCACCCAACAAGTTACAGACATTTTGCGTTGTGATTTTAGATGTAATGCCTTCAATGTAACAGCACTCTTCCAATTTGCTTGCTGGGTTTCCTGCTTCTATCTGCCCATGTTTTCTATTCCTTCCTGCCCTCTGAGCTTTTTTCTTTTTTGGCATTTGGGGCAAATGCTGCCTTTTTGGTGTGCTATGTTTGATAGCTCACTTTCTAGGTTTTAGTGTTTGCCTGACAGGTGATCCCTGAGGCTGGGTTCAGCACCAGACTTGAAAGTTATCTAAGGATCACAGTCTCAAGGACTCAATGAGTATTTCTCAGAGCAGCACAGTAAGTCTGCTGCTGCCATTATTTTGTTTCACATATGTTTGGATTCTAGATAGAGAGATAGAAGCTGTGCTGTTGTTGTTAACGACTCATAGTGACCCAGTATAGGGTTTGTGAGGAGCACCGGGTGCTTTTGAGTTTGCAACCTTGCAGTTCACAGCCCCCAGTGTTGATCCTATAGTGCCACCCCAGGAGTCCATATAGAAGACAGACAGGTAGGTAGGTAGGTAGATAGACAGATTATGGTTAAGTGCCGTCAAGTTGGTTGCGACTTATAGCAACCCTGTATAGGATTTCCGAGGAACAGCTGGTGAGCTTGAACTGCTGACCTTGCAGTCCAGAGCACTAACCCACAGCACCACACCAGGACTCCAGATAGATAAGGAAAAGAGCAGAATTGAACCGATGTTTCAGTCCAGTGCATTGACCCATAACATCACACCAGGACTCCAGTGTCTGCTTATTATGAGAGTGGTTTGCAAAATTTAGCCAAAACTTAAGCAGAAAAATGCTGAGGAAAGCTTCATTAGCGAGTCCTTTTCTACCATTCCAACACGCCTTCTCATTATTCTTATCAAACAAGAGCAATTTTATGAAAGTTTTATGGGAAGTCCTGATTTGGCTTGTTCTGACATTTCTATGTTTTTAAATCATAAAGAATCTTTAAAGGACGCCCATTTTTCTTCAGTTAATAAAGTAAAAAAGATTGCTTGACATGGTTCAATTCCCCAGACACTCAATTCTCTAGGGATGAATCAAATGGCTGGTATCATCACTTGCAAATGTGTCTTGACCTTGACGGAACTTGTGTTGGGAAATAAACTTTATGATTTATGTGGTGTTTTTTTGTTTTGTTTTTTAAAGAGCAGAATTGATACAGAGATACAAACGGATGGATGCAAGTGGTGTATGAGGTTTTGGGTGATGCCGTGGGTTAATGTTCTTGACCGAAAAGTCACTTTGAACAAACAAAGTCGGCAGTTCAAGCTTACCAACTGCTCCTCATAAACCCTATACAGGGTCGCTATGGGTCAGAACTGACTCAATGACATTTAACAACAACAACATAAGCCATAGTGCCTCAAGGAATCAAGGAATGTCTGGAACTGAATCAACATGATTTGAACTTTTAACCTCCAGAACTGGAGGATAATGAATTTCTGGTCTTCAAAGCCACCCCTTATATTGTTTGCATTGAACTAGAAACTCTAGCTAACCAAGGCAGCTGCTGTGAACCCCAGCTGTTTACAGTTCTGACATGGTTCATTCTGTCCATTTCTGCTGTTGGTTTGTTTGTGTGTTTGTTTTCATGTCTCTGTGGGAGGATGGGGGTACTCTTAGTCTACCATCTTGGTGATTATAATATCTTAAATGAATCATTGATTAAGTGAAGATATGCATTCAAGAAGTTGAACATACTCCAAACAGGCAGACTGCAAAGAAAAATCAATAATACAAATTATAACTAAACTGTTCAAAACCACTGACAATGAAATAATCCTGAGGCCATTTCATAAAAAGTGAAAGGTTACCTACAAAGGAAAGCTAATAAGACTAAGTTCTGATTTCTCAGCAGAAGCCATGAAGGCAAGAAAACAGTAGGATGGCATGTATAAAACTACGAAAGAAAAGAAAATTGTCAACCAGGAATCGTATGTTACGTTATCATATACCAGCAAAATTGTTCATTAAGTTGATGGTGAAATTAGAACATTTCCAGATTAGCATAAGTTTTTAAAATTTGTAAAAAACAAACAGACAAGCCTTATAAAATAAATAAATAAATAAATACTAAAGGGAGTTCTCTGGACAGAGAACCAACAACAGGAGACAACAACTTGAGATGAAGATCCCTGATGATATCACCCAGAACTCGACCCAAATAGAGAAGGATCCAAAGTCAAACAAAACTTGAAGCCTGAAAATAGGGAATTAGAGATATCAATTTGCAACAACAACAACAAAAAATATAGGAAATAATGTAGTTACATTTTAAATTGTGTTTTTCTCATGTCATCAGAAAGAGCTGGTATTTGGTGAAAACAAATTTAAAAGAGTCTCCTGAGAAACACACCATTTTGAGTGGAAACATACACATTTTATGGTAGCCATTGGAATTTCTCATATAGAATCTGCCCAGGTTCCAGGATCACCTCCTAAAGAAATGATCTCAATTCCATGACTATGCTCTGCTTTGGGAACAATCAAACTAAATCTTGGCTGTCAGAAAATCTATAGTAGGAAATTAATTTTAGTGTCATAAAAGATACAATCATCCAACGTTGGCAAACATCGAATTATTATCTTTGGTCAACACAGAATGAGGAGTTTACTCTTCAGGAGGAAGCCCTCTGTTTTGCTGACAAATTCTCACCCCATTTCCACTTTTCTCAATGTTAGGACTGGTGATTCTTTTTCAAAAAGCTGTCTTCTTTTCAGAAAATCAACCTTCATGGAATATATTTAAGCTTTGAAGAATGCATTCCTTTGGAAAGTTACACCCAGGACATTTTGATTAAGAGTTGGGTGTTTCTTCAAGTCATCATCTTCCCGTTCAGATATTGCTTGGGGAGGTTACCCTGTGTGATGACTGATCTCATCCTTTCCATGCTGATTTATCCTTACTTCATTCTCTGAGGGTCTCACATTATATTCATGTCTGAACATCTCCATACTGTTCATCTGTGCATTTTTTATACTTATTCCCGCATCTGACATAAATTGGAACTTGATAATGTGTGATTACTTAAGACATGGTGAAAGCACTCTGAGCTGTAAACACGCTTTCTTCCTTTCCAGACTTCCTTGGCCTAGTTTTACAACTGTGCAGTATTTTATGGATGTTGTTCTGTTATGGAGGGTACATTACAGAAGATTTTGTGAGGTCCACTTGTTAGATAGCAGCACTGTACAAACTTTATACAAAGTTAAATGTCACAATAAAACTGGGAATCTTGAGAGTTTGTTTTTTTTTTTTTCCAGACTTTTCTGGTTTGTTTTCAATTGTTTTAGAAAATTTATCTGAAGATATTTTAAAGAAGTTACAGTTATACTTTCATCATAAGTTAACATAAGATTTCATAAGTACATTTGCACTTGCACCTTTGTACACATTCACACACACACACACACACACACACACACACATACATGTGCACGTGTTGTTGTTGGTAGTGATGGTGCCATCCAGTCGGTACCGACCCATAGCAACCTTATGCACAGCAGAATGAAACACTGCCCGATCCTGGGCCAACCTCACTATTGTTGCCACGCTTGAGTCCACTGATGCTGCCACTTGGCCACTCCATCTTGTTGGCGGTCTTCCTCTTTTTCTTTGACCCTCTACCTTACCAAACATGATATCCTTCTCCAGTGACTTGTCCATCCTTACAATATGCCCTAAGTATGAGAGACGAAGTTTGGCCATCTTGGCTCCAATGAGCCCTCTGGCTGCACTTCTTCCAACACAGATCTGTTGGTTACTTTGGCAGCCCATGACACTTTCAATACTCTCCTCCACACATGAGTTACAATGAAATAGTCGAGACAAAAAAGACTTCATAACCACTACCCTGTACATCTTTTGATTGGGGATAAGATCAATGTGCCTTTAGTCTGACATGTAGTTCTGTTTGTTGTT
>NW_006408879.1:470416-472484 GCF_000296735.1 Chrysochloris asiatica
GTGAGTAAGTGCCTTCAGTGATGCATCAGTTTGCTAAAATATTTCCATCTGTATTCCTTCAATTCCTGGAGCCTTGTTTTCCACCTCCATTACAGTTTGGCTTGTTCCTTCAGTTCCCTCAGTTCATGGTCATGTGTTGCCTTTGGAAATGGTTGGACATCGGCCATTTCTTTATGTTACAATGACACTGTGTGTTCCTTCAATCTTCACTTGATGCTTTCTATATCATTCAGTATTTTGCCCATGAAATCCTTCAACATCACATGTTGATGCTTGAAATTTTTTTCAGTTCTTTCAGCTTGAGAAATACTGAGTGTGTTCTTCCCTTTTGGTTTTCTAACTCCTGGTCTTTGTACATTTCATTATAATACCTGTCTTTGTCCTCTTGAGATTCCTTTTGAGATCTTTCTGTTCATTTTTTAGTTCTTCATTTCCTCCATTCGTTAAAATTGAAGAAAATTACAACACATCCTTGAATATATCCCATCTAAAGCTAGAGATCATCTGAAAAACAGATTTGATGGTGTAGTCACTGATGACTGAAGACCAGAAGAGTTGTGGGATGACATCAAGAATGTTACACAAGAAGAAAGCAAATTATCATTAAAAAGACAGGAAAAAAAGAAAATACTAAAATGAGTATCAGAGGAGAGGCTGAAACTTGCTCTTGAATGTGGTGTTGTTTTTTAAGGGTCTTGGAGTCAGTCCAACTCCTAGCAACCATGTATAGGGTTTCTGAGGAGAAGCTGGTGAATTTGAAGTGCTGACCTTGAGGTTGGCAGTCCAGTTCTTATCCTACTGTGCCACACCAGGGCTCTTGAGTTTAGAGAAACTAAATTCTAGAGAGTAGGCACATAATAATGTGAGCTAAGGGAAGATGCACTCACACAACCCTATTGAGTATCTTTGTGCCAGATATATGTGTACATTATATATACTACTTCACCTATTGTAATTCAACCTCAGGAAACAGATATAGTTACCCCTTTTATGGTTGAAGAAATTGAGCTCCGAGGATGTGAATTTCTTGTACAATGAATAGTGTGAAAGCTAAAGTCAAAACAAAGACATCTCTGACTCCAGAAGTCATTTTCTATTCAAAGGAGTGTGATTTCCTTGCACCCAGGTCATATAGCCACCAACAATTGACAGCATGTAGACACAGACAGTCTTGGCAGGAACTGTGACCAGAAGTCAGAACCAAAACCGCAGAAGAGAATGGAGGGAGTTCCAGAGACTTCTATGTGGTGTTGTCTTCTTTTGCTATGCATATGTAATTAAAACCTTTGCTTATATATATATATATAAATGCCTTCAATTCAATGTTATTAGTCTCCCTAGTTCATTAACTGAGTATGTATGATAGTTACAATGTCTTTCTTTTTTCTTCTTTTATGGAAATGAACTTCAGAGAAGATAAAATTAATCATTTTATAGTGCATAATTCAGTATAATTTGACATGGTCACAATTTTGTGTAACCACCACCTCCATTCAGTTCCAAAGCGGTTCCATCATCTCTGAAAGGATGCTACACTCACCATACCCCAACTGCCAGCCTCTAGAAACCAACAATCTGTGTTCTGGCTCAGTGGAGTTACCTATTCTAGAGATTTTCTATAGATGAAATGATAAGATATGTATTTTTCTGTCCGCTCTTCCTTTATTTACTATAATATTTCTGAGTATCATTGGTGTTGTAGCACTTATCAGTACTTTGTTTCTCTTTGTGTATGTTGATTCCACATCTTGTTTATCCATTTATCCACAAAGAACAGTTGGGTTGGTCCCACCTTTTGGCAATTGTGAATAGTGCTGCTATAAACATTGGTATACAAGTATCTCTTTGAATCCCTGCTTTCAAGTTTGCGGGGTATATACCTAGAATAGTGGTAATTGTCTTTTAGCTTTTTGGGTAACTGCCAAATTGTTTTACAAAGTAGCCGTACTTTTTACATTTCTTCCCAAAGATTCCAGTTTTTCCATGTCCTTGACAATACTTGTTATTTTCCTTTAAAAAATAATAATAGTAATAATAGCCATCTTAGCAGGTATGAAGTGGTATCTCA
>NW_006408879.1:487504-521012 GCF_000296735.1 Chrysochloris asiatica
TAATACTGTCTATGATAGAATATTATCTATACACATACAAGGAAGCCAATAATGCAATTATTATTCAATGTTATGTACCAGCCACTAAAGGCTACAATTAAAGCTGAAGAATTCCACCAATGTCTTCAGTCTGATATTAACCAAACAAGCAATCAAGATTAATTGATAATTACTGGTGATTGAAATGTGAAAGCTGAAAACAAAGAGGAAAGAATAGTAGTTGGGAAATGTAGCCTTGGTGATAGAGAAGATGCTGGAGATCACATGATAGAATTTTGCAAGACTAATTACTCCTTAACGTGAATGCCATTTTTTTTTTCCAGCAGCATAAACAGCAACTATACACATGGACCTCATCAAGTGGAATACACAGACTCAAATGGACTATATCTGTGGGTAGAACAATGTAAAGAAAACAAAAATTCTCACAACTTGCTAAATAAACAACATTGTGATCAACAGAAAAGACTGCAATTGTCAAGGATTTCATTTTATTTGGCTTGACAATCAATGCTCCTGTAAGCTGCTGTTTTTAGATGCAGTTGAGTTGGTTCCAACTCCTAGCGATTTTATGTGCCACAAAACAAAACACAGCCCAGTCCTGCACCAACCTCACAATCATTGTTACACTTGAGCCCTTTGCTGTGGCCACTGTGCCAATTCATCTCATTGGGCATTTCCCTCTTTATCACTGACCCTTCACTTTACCAAGAAAGATGTCTTCTCCAGGGACAGTCCCTCCTGATACTATGTTTGGATGTGAGAGATGAAGTCTAGCCATCTTGGTTTCCAAAGAGCAATCTGGTTGTATATCTTCCAACACAGATCTGTTTGTTTTTCAGGTAATCCGTGGTACTTTCAATATTCTTCACCATAGCTCAAATGCGTCAATTCATCTATGGTCTTCCTTATTTATTTTGAGATTTTCAAATGCATATGAGACTGTTGAAAATACCATGGCTAGGATCAGGTGCACCTTAGTCCTCAAACTGATGTCTTTGATCTTGAACACTTTAAAGACGTCTTGTGCAAAAGATTTGCCAAATGCAATAAATCCTTTGATTTCTTGACTGCTGCTTCCATGAGCGTTAATGTTTAATCCAAGCAAAAGAAAGTATTTGACAACTTCAATCTTCTCTCTATTTATCATGATGCTATTTATTGGTCCAGTGGTGAGGATTTTTGTTTTTTTGTTTTGTTTTGTTTTGTTTTGTTTTGTTTTACATTGAGGTGCAACCCATACTGAAGACTATGGACTTTGATCTTCATCAGTAAATATTTTAAGTCATCTTCATTTTCTGAAAGCAAGATTATATCATCTGAATGTCTCAGGTTTTTAATGAGTCTTCATCCAATCCTAATGCCACCTTCTACTTCTTTTACTTCATATAGTCCAGTTTGCCTGATTAGTTTCTCAGATTACAGATTGAATAAGTATAATGAATGAATGCAACCCTGGTGCACACTCTTCCTGAGTTCAAACCATTCAGTATCTCCTTTGTCTTTTTGAATGACTCCTTTTGGTCTATGGAGAGGTTCCTCATGACTACAATTAAATACTCTGGAATACCCATTCTTCACAACGTTATCCATATCTTGTCATGATTTTCACAGTTGAAAGAGACTGTATAAATCAACAAGGCACAGGTAAACATCTCTCTGGCATCTTGTGCATTCAGCCAGTATCCATCTGACATCAGCAAAAATATGCCTCATTTCACATACGTGTCTGTCTCCAGATGAAACCTCGGGCAGTGTTCTGTCAATATACTATTGCAGTGATTTTGAAATTATCATTAGCAAAAATTAACTTGCATGTAATATTAATGATATTGATTTGTGATTTCCACATTCCAGGGGGTCACCTCTCTTTGACTGGGCACACATATGGATCTCTTCCAGTCAGTTGGCCAGGTAGCTGTATTTCAAATTTCTTTGCATGATGAGTGAGTGCCTCCAATGCTGCATCAGTTTGTTGAATAATTTCAATTTGTGTTCAATCAATTCCTGAAGAGCCTTGTTCTTTGCCAAAACCTTCAGTGCATGTTGGATGTCTTCCTTCAATACTACTGGCTCTTGATCATATGCAACCTCTTAAAATAGGTGCATGTCAGATATTTCTTCTTGGTACAGTGGTTCTGTATATTCCTTTCAGCTTCTTTTGATGCATTGTGTATCATTCAATATTTTTCCCAAGAATCCTTCACTATTCCAAGTTGAGGCTTGAATTTTTTCCTCAGTTCTTTTAGTATGAGAAATACTGAGTGTGTTCTTCCCTTTCAGTTTTCTAACACCAGGTATTTGCACATTTCATTATAATGTTTGACTTTGAAATTTTCTGTTCCGCTCCTTTACTGCCTCATTACTTCCATTTGCTTTAGTATCTCTAAGCTGGAGAGCAAGTTTCAGTCTCTTCTGACATCCAATTTGGGCTTTTCCTTCTTTCTTGTCTTCTAAATGTCCTTTTAATTTCTTCCTATATGATGCTCTTTATGTCATCTCAAAATTCTTCTGGTTTTTGGACATTAGTATCTAATGTATTAAATCTGTTCTTGGAATGATTTCTAAATTCAGGTGGGATATGTTAGGTGCTACGGATTAATGCTTTGGACTTCAGGTCATTTTCAACCACAAGGTCAGCACTTCAAGCTCACCAGCCTCTCCTCATAAAGTCTATACAGAGTTGCTATGAGTCATATCCAACTTAATGGCGCTTATCAACAACAACAACAAAATGTTCAAAGCCATAGATTGGCTCTCATAGGCTTGTTTTAATTTTCTTCAGCTTCAGCCTGAACTTTTCATATGAACAATTGGTGTTTGGTTCCACAGACTGCCCCTGCACTTGTTTTAGCTAATGATATGGAGATTTTCTACCATCTTCTTTCCATAGATGTAGTCAGTTTGATTTATGTGTATTTCATCTATTGAGAGCGATGTGCATAGTTGTTTTTTATGGTGTTTTAAAAGATATTTGCAATGAGCAAGTCATTGGTCTTGCAGAATTCTATCATGCTATCTCCAGCATTGTTTCTATCACCAAGGCCATACTTTCCAACTACTGATCTTTCCTCTTGATTTCCAAACTTTGCATTTCAATCACCAGTAACTATCAATAAGTCTTGATTGCATATTTGATTCATTTCTGACTGAAGAAATTGGTAGAATTCTTCAATTTCATCATCACTGGCTTTAGTGATGTTGTTGTTGTTGTTAAGTGCCGTCAAGTTGGTTCCAACCCTTAGTGATCCTGAACAGGGTTTCCAGGCTGTAAATCTTTATAGGAGCAGAAAACATCATCTTTCTCCCGTGAAGCAGCTGGTAGTTTCAAACTGCCGACCTTGTGGTTCACAGCCCAATTTGTAACCACTATGCTACCAGAGCTCAAATTTGAATAATAGTGACATTAACTGGTCTACATTATAGGCATATGGGTATTGCCATATCACACACAGCATTGTACTCCAAGACAGATCTTGAAATGTTCTTTGTGATGATGAATGTGACGCCATTCTTCCTCAATTTTTTTGTTCCTGATATAGTAAACCAGCACGTATCTGTCAGTTTGTTGCACTGCGGTGACTTGTATGTTGTTGTGATGCTGGAAGCTAGGCCACCAGTATTTTGAATGTTTGCAGTGTCACCCATGATGGACACATTTCAGCTGAGCTTCTAGACTAAGATACACTAGGATTACTTATGAATATTTAGCCACTGAAAACCTTATGAATAGAAATGGAACACTGTCAGCACCAGACTATTGTCAGATATAGTGCTGCGAGATGAACCTCTCAGATTGGAAGGTACTCAAAATACAACTGGGGGGAGAACTGCTTCCTAAAAGTAGTGTTGACCATGATGCACAAATGGAGTAAAGCCTTCAGGAACCTCATTTGCCGATGGAACACAACTCAAACTGGGAATAAAAAGCTGCAAGCGTCTGTTAGTAATCAGAACATTGAATGTAAAAGTCTGAATCCAAGAAAATTGGAAATTGTGAAAACTGAAATGGAATGCATAAACATTGATACTCTAGGCATTAGTGAGCTTAAAGGATTGAAATGGGCCATTTTGAATTTGACAATCACAGGATTTGCTATGCTGGTGGAAGCAGCAGTCAAGAAATCAAGCTATGTATTGCATTTGGCAAATCTGCATAATGGACAAGTTTTTTTCCAATTAATCTCTTTAATGAGAGCAGAAATGTCACTTTGAGAAGTAAGATGTTGAAGGGATGAGTTTCTGGAGAAGGACATCATCCTTTGTAAAGAAAGAGGTCAACAAACATAGAGGAAGACCCCCAACAAGATGGATTAACAGTGTGACTGTAACAATGGTCTCAAGCATAACAATTGTGAGCATGGTGCAGGACCAGGCAGTGTTTTGTTCTTTTGAGCATAGGGTTCCTGTGAGTCAGGATGCACTCACGTACATCTAGCACAACATGAACTGCTAAGACAGAAAAGAAACCCATCTTGAAAGAAGTGCAACCAAAATGCTCCTTAGAAGCAAAGATGGAAGACTTCACCTCACGTACTGGACATGTTATTGGGAAGGATCAGTTTCTCGAGGAGAACATCATGTCTAGTTAATTAGAGGATCAGCAAAAAAAAAGGAAGCCCCTCAAGGAAAGGGATTTACACGGTGGTTATAACAATGTCCCCTAAAATAACAACTGTGAGGATGTTGTAGGTCTGGGCAGCATTTGCTCTGTTGTGTCTAGGACCTGTCCGCAACACCTAACAACATGCTCAATTAAGAAAATATTTTAAATATCTATATAATCTACACATCTTGTGTAAAACTGAAATTTGCTCCTGGAACCATAATGGAAGAAAAAAAAAATCATTTTTTTTTAATGAAAGGCGATATTCTATTCTACCCCAGGAAAACGAAACAATTTTCACAGATAGAAAAAGAAATCTACTGACTAGCAAAAAAAGTTTGTATAAATAATAAAGAGCAATTAGAAAGTAAATCAATAGTATATAAAATGGGATGCAATCAAGTTTTATTGTTCCTTATATCTTTTTCTACACTTTTTTTCCTCCACACTTAGTCTGCAATCAAACCAACTCTGAATAGAAAAGCACTGAAGAAAAAAAGTCCCCATAGGGCAAAGTAGAGGACAAACAGTGGACAGCTCTGAGAATCATAGATGTGAAGCAGGTGCATGCAGCAGCCTGGGACCTTAGAAGAAGGTCATTCTTCTTCCCTCATTCTGGTAAGTGCACAGCAAACAACGGTACCCACCTCCTTGTAGCATTGTTATTGTATGTGATGTTCACTGACTGAAGCTGTTTTCTCAGGTCATTTAGAAAAAGCATCTTTTCTGGTAACCCTAATGTCAAGATATCACATCTTAACAAGGCACATGACTCTCATGGGGAGAAGTGGCCACTCTAAACAAATTCCGTGTCTGAGAAGTTGGTGAAAGTATTCATGAGAAGGTTTTACAGGAGATGAGGCTTTAAGAAGCTGAGGCCTTTGGCTGTGCTGCTGAAAATGGCCTGCCTCCCTGGATGAGGACCATGTCTGGGTGGAGCCACCAAGATTGCAGAGTCAGCCCCAATCTCTCCAGACAACCTTGCCAAGAGGGTGTGCCAAGAGAAGTCTAGAGACAGAGCTCTCGCTGCCCCCACATTGTGCAAGGCAGTGAGGATCGGAGTTGCTGCTGTTGGCTTGGCACATGGCACAAGAACTTTTAGGGCCAGTCTCCTCTTCTTAGAGTTGACGACTCTTGGGTCCATGGACCACATGCTCTCTGCCAAGCTTCCAATCACTGGGGGTCAGGGACTCGCATTCTTGATGGGCAGTCCATTTTCCCAGAAGGAAGTGTCCCACCTCCACTAGGCTGCTAGGGGCAGGATTTCCTAGGGATCCACGTAAAAGAGTGGAGATAGTTGTCATGTTAATGCAAGTTCTGGTAGTGCATGTCCTGGGGTGAGGTCCTCATTGGAATTCCCTCTTCGATACTAAAATTCCACCCTGCTTGATACAGTCAGCACAGTACGCTGACAATGAGGTTGGAGGTAAAGCCCACCGAGAGGCATAGCAAAAGAAAGATTTGGTGATCTAGGTCTAAAAATTCAGCTACTGAAAATGCTATGGAGCACAGCTCTATTCTGACACACCTGAGGATGCTGTGAATCAGAGCTGACTTGATTACAAATGCTTTATTTGTATTTTATTTTACATGTGTTCATCAGGCCCAAGTCAAGTGCCTACCTCCCCTTTTTCTACTCTGTCACCATGTAGCATTGCTCCATGCCCACTTTGCGAGTCTCAGAATCACTGAGCAAAGCCCATTGGAATGGTTTGATGCCTGTTGGTACTATGTAGGGCCCCACCTCCCACACATTCAGCAGATAGTTCACGGGTACCAGCAGTTAAAACCCCATCATCCCGGCTCCACTGATGGCCTGTAGACATTGCCTCTGACCCTAGAATCTGACTCTCATCTCTCAGTCACAGATGCTTTGTCTGGCAAGCTAAGGCACATTGTAGTATTTTATCCAGTCCTAATGACAAAGGTTTGTGTGCAGGTAACAATTGTTGTTGTTGTTGTCGTGTGCCATGGAGTCAGTTCTGACCCATAGCGACCCTGCACAGGGTTTCTGAGGCTGTTGATCTTTACAGGAGCAGAAAGTCTCATCTTTCTCCAGTGGAACAGCTGGTAGTTTCGAACTGCTGACCTTGTGGTCCACAGCCCGATTTGTATTTACTTGATGAATGGACAAAATGACTCACGGCACTAGTGCAATCTCCAGCCCCTTTTAGATCTATGGTTCACAAAGCCAGTCATTTGAAGACTTATAATTTTGCACTATTGAACAGCACCCCATTGTTAAGTGCCATCGAGTGGGTCCTGATTCCTAGCGACCCTGTATAGGGTCTCCAAGGAGTGGCTGGTGAGTTTGTACCACTGACCTTGTGTTTCAAACTAACCTTGTGGTCGAGTGCTTATCCTACAACACCACACTAGGACTCCCTAGGGCTGCTATATGAAAAAGAGTGCCCAAGTGAGTCACTTTGAAGAAGAGGAATTTATTGTCATGCATCTTTGTAGTTGGAATCTCCTAGGGGCTCTACGGGAAGAAGATGAGCTTGTCTGCTTTCTTAGCTATTTTCCACTTCAGAAGCCGTTCTAGTCTGTCCTCTAGAGTCACTATGAGTCAGACTGACTCGTAGGCTGTGGGGTTTTGCTTGTTTAGAGAGATTGTTTTGTTTCTTTGGAGGCTGCAAGTCTGAACCAGGGCATCAGCTCTTGGAGAGACTTTCCTTGTCACTAGGCAGGGGTGTTCCTGGTTTTCCTTCACCTGTGGAGGTATCTTCTGCCTGTGTATCTGTCTCTGCATCTGTTCTTCCCTCTTAAGACACCACTCAGAAAGGAATGTTGTTGTTGTTAACTGCGCTAGTTAGTTCCAATTCCTAACAACCCCATATAGGGCTTCCAAGGAGCAGCTGGTGGGTTTGAACTTCAGTTAGCAGTCCAGTGCTGATCCTTCAGCATCCCAAATAACACCCAGAAGAGGTTAGAATTCCCCTCATTAACACAACAAAGTCTCTGTTCCTAAATGAGGTCACATTTACAACTACAGGGATAAAATTTCAGCATACAAAGGTGAGTCCGAAATTATCCGCAATCCGGTTATATTAACATACCCATTAATCACAACATTGAGTGTGCACATGAAATGATTCTGTCAAATAGATGAGCGACTGTAGATTATGTGGCAAATCATTTACAAATCAGCCATGACTCTGCCTGTTAAATAATCTACAACAGACTTAAATTTCAAAAAGCTTGTGCAAGCTGGGTACCGACACAACTCTTGGAAGAGCATAAACAGAATCATTTGGACATCTGCAAACTAAATTTGGAAAAATACTCAAAAGAAGGTAAAAACTTCTTCAAAAAAAATCATTATTGATGATGAGACATGGATTCAAACTTGTGAATAAATGACCGAGTATGGAATGGAAACATCGTCAATCACCAACCAAGAAAAAAGTTCAAACATCAGCTAGAAAATTGATGTTTACAGTTTTCTGAGATTCTCCAGGTCCAGTATTGGAACACTATCAAGAAAAAGGTTTAACAATCAATAGTGCTCATTATGGTGTTGTTGTTATGTGCTGTGGAGTCAGTTCCGATTCATAGTGACCCTGTACAGAGTTTCTAAGGCTGTAAATCTTTACGGAAGCAGAAAACCTTGTCTTTCTCCCGCAGAACAGCTGGTAGTTTCAAACTGCCGACCATGAGATTGGCAGCTCGTTTCATAACCACCATGCTACCAGAGCTCCTTATAGTGAGATTAAATGCAGAGGACTTCTATCTAAGGTCATTGTGATCTTGAATGACAGTGCACATTGGCACACCTCTGCCCACACAGTTGACACTCTGCACAAACTTCATTTTGAGGTGTTAAAGCATCTTCCACATAGTCCTGATCTTGCTTTATTGAACTTTCATCTGTTTTGTCTCCTGAAAGCAGCCTTTCGAGAATGAATATTGACCCCTAATGAAGAAGTGAAGACAGCGGTACAATCGTAGCTCACAGCTAAGCCTAAAACGGGTTTTAATAAAGGAAATGAGAAAGCTTGTTGGACAAAGTGTATTGAAAAGCAAGGAGATAATGTTGAAAAGTGATATATTTGTCTTTTCTAAAAGTTGATTAAAATAATTTCTATAATTTATGACTCATCCTCATATATGGGGGGCATAATTCATCTATAACAGGACCTTCAAAAAGCAGAAATGTTGTTCTTACATGCCATCAAGTGAGTTCTGACTCATAGCAACACTGTGTAGGGTTTCCAAGGACCTAGTGGTCCAGTGCTTATCTTACAACACCACACAAGGACCCCAAAAAAGGGGAAAAAAAAAAGGATAGAGGGGAGAAAATACAGTTTCTCTCAGAGTAAACACAGCTTCTGGCAGTCTGAACACAGCTGTGTCTCTAGCGGGGTAGAACATGAGCCCCAGACATCGAGTACCCCCTCAGTGTTGCTTCACCATGAAAACAACATTCTCCATGAAACAGGTTGGGAGCAAGCACTGCTGGTGCAAGATGATGCAGCTGCCTCTCAGAAAACTCACACATTCCAATGAATTGCCAAAAATCTGAAAGTATGAGCAATAGCTACCATCGTTGTAACATGTGACCCCGATGCACCATTATTAAGCACATTATTTATATGTTTATTGTTACTAGAGAAAGATGAGGCTCTCTGCCCCATAAAAATGTACAGCCTCAGACAATATATACAGGGTGGCTATGATTCAGGAAGAATTCAATGGCGCCTAACAACAGTGTACATTATTAAACATATTATATGTTCATGTGTACATTATTAAACATATAGGAATATGTTTATACATTATTAAATATACATATTATATGCATGTATGCATACATGCATGTTGTTGCTGTTAGCAGCTGTCCAGTGGTTTCCAACCAATCGGGATCCTATGCATGACTGAACGAAACACTACCTGGTCCTGCACCATCCTCATAACTGCTATGTTTGAGCCCTTTGTTGCTGCCACTATGTTAATCCAGCTAATTGAGGGGATTTCATCTTTTCTGCTGACCCTTCACTGTACCAAGCAGGATATCCTTCTCCAGGGACTGATCCTTCCTGATAACATGTACAAAATAAGGGAAAGTCTCATCATCCTCACTTCTAAGGGAACTACTTCCAAGACAGAATTGTTTGCTCTTCTAGAAGTCGATGTTACTTTCAATAGTTTTTGCCAACAGCATAATTTATGTGCATGGATTCTTCTCCATTCTTCTTTATTCATTGTCCTACTCTCACATGCATATAATGCCATTGAAAATACTATGGCTTAGGTCAAGTATACCCTAGTCCTCAGGGTGAACATCTTTGCAATTTAATACATTAAAGAGGTCAGATTTGCCTAATGCAACACTTGGCTTGAATCCTTGACTGCTGTTTACATAAGCATTGATTGTGGATCCAAGCAAAATGAAATCATTGACAACTTCAATCTTTTTTCCATTTATTATGATGTTATTTATTGGTCCAGTTGTGAGAACTTTTGTTTTTATATTGAAGTCCAAGCCATACTAAAGGCTGTAGTCTTCATGAACAAGTGCTTCAAGTCCTCTTCAATTTCAGCAAGCAATGTTGCGTCATCTTCAAATTGTAGGTTGCTATTAGTCTTCCTCAAAACCAGATGCCAGGTTCCTCTTTACATAATCCATCTTCTAGGATTATTTACTCAGCCTAGAGATTGAATACAACTCCACACACACTTTTCCTGATTTTAAACCACTCAGTATCTCCTCTTCTGTTCAAACAGCTGCCTCTTGGTCTGTGTACAGGTTCTGTATGGGCACAGTTAAGTGGTCTGGAATCCCCCTTCTTTACGATGTTATTTATAATTTGTTATGATCCACACGGTCAAATGCCTTTACCTAGTCAATAAAGCGCAGTTAAATATTATTTTCTGATATTCTCTGCTTTCAATCAAGATCCATCTGACATCAGCACCAATATCCCTCATTCCATGTCCTCTTCTGAATTTGGCATCTCCCTGTTGATATAGTGCTACAACCATTTTTAAATTATCTTCTGTAAAGTATTATTTGCATGTGATATTAATGATATGGTTCACTATACATATGTATATATAAATACACATATGAGGGGCTTCCAAATTTCATGGTAAAATTTCAGTATCTTTTCATTCCATTTTTTCATGAAGTCCTTGAAGCCCTCTAGTATGTGGATATGTGGAGATATGCATCACTTAATACCCATGATATGTTCTGTGAAAATACAATGTCATGGGGTTGGGATGTTATGTGAACACCATATAATAGACTTAGCAACCAGGCAGGCCTAAACTGTGAACAACAGCACTGACTGGTTTCCTCTTCCAAATTGATGCTTCTCCTTTGCTTCTTGCTGTTGCTATCGCTAACACTGGTTTTGTTCCACTGGGAAGTCACAATGCACTTTACAATAATATTTCTACCATAAAGTGAAACAGAGATTTTACTGGTATACTCAACAGGCACATTATATGCAGGATTGGATGCCTATGAGTAGAAGCATACACTGCTGTAGAGTAAACTCTTTATTTCCAAGTCAGGGAAGTTCACATCATGACAGAACGTAATGGCAGGACATGCAGCAGAGTACATACATGAGCCAGTTCCACAGGTGTTTGCTATGATTATCAGTATGAACGGTACCATTGTACACCTCACACAGCATGACTTTGTATACATGAGATATGAAATACACATGTTGTGTACTAGAAGATGTTGATTATGGTTGCAGCCATGACATCCTGGTCTCCAGTTGGGATCTCTGGAATGTTGCTAAGACCCTATGGGAGCACAGGCATATATGCAGCCAGATGTTGCCTGAGTGGGTATTATGTGACCATGACTATAATGTCTTCTGTTTCCTCAGTAAGAAGTACATTTAGGGTTCCTCCAATAGTTACTCACAGCCCACGTACAATGACTTATCTTAGCATTTTGTCTCTAAACTTGTCAAGATTTTCTGGAGACCCAGGCTTTTGTTCCATATTTATATAACAATATCCATCCCGGTGTGTGTGTGTGTGGGGGGGGTGCTGGAGCATAAGCACTGGACTGTTAGCCAAAAGGTCAGTGGTTCAGACCCACTAGTCATTCCTTGGAAACTCCATACAGGGTCATTATGAGTCGGAACCAGCTGACTCAAAGGCACTTACCGACGGCCTTTCCTCTGTCTTATTGCTTCACCATCTGACTCAGTCTCACTTTCCTCCAGTCTTAGCCAAACATACTTGTTTTCTTCAATTTCTCTGCTTCTTTGTTTCTCTCTCTCAACCGATGCACTTTCTTCTTTCTTCTCTTCTCTTGTCCTATCTGTCTTTACTCTCCCTCTCTCTTTCTTTTTCTCTCTTCCCTCTTCCTGTCTCTTTCATGTTTTCCTATATTTGATTCCACCACAATATACATGAATCCTAAAAAATTCAGAGGACTGCTAAAGAAATATGAAAACTCCTGCATTGTGTTTCTTTTCTCCCACTGAGAAGTAGGATATTACTTTTGCATGCATCCTTATAAAATGTACACTTACTCAGCATACTCTTCACTCTCCTCTCCTGAAGCTGGAAGGGCTAAGGGTGAGGAGAAGCACAGCTTGCCTCTGTCTGAGAGAGGTGCTCCTCCCATTGTTCGGCTTCTGAGTCACTCCCAGGATTACTGCCAAGCCCACTGCAGGGTTCTGTTCCTTAGTCTCACAGTGAGAATGGAAGGAGGGTGAATGGCTCAAAGGTTGCATTAGCACAATGCTGAGACCTGGGTAAAGTGAACCTTCTCAAGACCATTAACCTGCCTTTTAGCCTGAATGGTAAAAAGAGAGAGCTGTAACCAAGCAACATACTTGTATAGACAACAGGAAACAAAATGTTCACTCCCCCATATCCAAATTTTTCCTCCTTTCCCCCCCCCCCCACTGCAGAAACCCTGCCAACGATTTTCAAAAAAGGGAGAGAGATCCATTTATCAAAAAGCTTTTTACAATTTATTTCCTGTTATTGATCTTTAAAGAATGAAAAAG
This sequence comes from Chrysochloris asiatica, assembly GCF_000296735.1. Lineage (NCBI taxonomy): Eukaryota > Metazoa > Chordata > Mammalia > Afrosoricida > Chrysochloridae > Chrysochloris > Chrysochloris asiatica. Next base: position 500,099 of record NW_006408879.1, read on the forward strand.
AGGCTTGAGCTAGAGGCAGGGTGTTGGTGGTGGAAGAAGGACCATGTAAACAAATAAATAAATATTTACAGTCTTTAGCAAACAAATGACGTTTCATCCACTTTTACGTGAAACTTGGTTAATTAAAAAAAAAAAAACATAAATAATTTACAGAAAACTATGGTACACTCTAAGTATCAACAGTATCATCCTTTCACCGTTGTATTGTTGGACCCAAACCCAAAACTTGCACGTTCTTTAGGACTGTTACATTTAATGGGGTCCCCAGACCATTGTTGATCTTGGGAGTACAGTTACATAAAAATAGAAAAAGAGTTAGAAGTGTGGCAAAACAAAGCAAAAATGAAATCTTAAAGGAAACAATGGACGTAATTTTATCAAAATGAAATGAAATGTGTAGTTAAGAGAAACACTATAGATCTTCTAATTGACACAGAAGTGAGATCACTATGAGCAGTAATGAGAAAAACAGTCATCCCATATCAGACTGACAAGACAAACTTCTCTTCTTAAAGCCCTATTTGGAGTGGGGATAACTAATATTTCTTACAGAAAGATCATGCAAGATAAAGCAAAAAGGAAATCAATCTCGCGTCTATAATGGCTGACTGATTCACTGGTGGGTATGGTAAAAGTAAATGCTGCTATTTCTTCAGCATCGAAAGGTTTTAAAAGAACATCCTATATACAGCAGATAGATAACACCCAAACATTATATTAAAATTATTGACAGCAATATATATTAAGGTTCCATTTATAAATTCTTCATTATTACTTATTTATTCTATTACATTTACAGCATGCTTTATCATGGCACCATAATATTATTAAACCTTGTGTGTTGTCAAACATTCTTCTTGCTGTAACTGTATTTATATATTATTATATTCTTATTATAAATGTATTTCTAGAAATTATACTTCATATGTATTACTTGACATGTTTAAAATAAGTTACTGGTGAATGAAGTTGCATTCTGTCTTCAATCAATAAATAGTAACAAAACATTTATAACTGGAACCTTAAAGAAATATGTTAGCAAATTGGGTAAAACAACTTTCCCATCGTTTCCAAAGTTTAGAGTAGAAATGGTGTGCCAAAGTGCCTCTGCTTATATGTACACTGCTCTATCCTCTAGTACAAAGACTGAAAAGAAGGTCAAGCAAAAAATTCCATCAGCCAAAGTGCAAAAAGCAAACAGAACCTGACCAAGAATTCTCTCAAGGAGAGACTAGCAAAGGTGACCAGTTTAGACTAATGAACTTCACTTTGTTGAACTTGCACTTAAAGTAGATTTTCCAGTCCCAGGCTCTTGTCTGGAACACAGATTGATCCTTTTCCCAATGATAGTCCTTCCTGGATTACACAACATCTCATTCCATGGTACAAAAAAGAGGAGAATGGAGTGTATTTGTTTATTTTTGCAGGGATCTTTATGCACCATGTAGTTAATTGATATCTTACATCATTTGTGGTCAAGGTATAGTATAATATTACTATCTTCACACCTTCTCATTACTTAGGCATGAATTCCAACTTGCATTGATCCTGTTTTGTTGGTTTTATTAAGTGCTGTTGAGTCTGTTCCAACCCATAGGGACCCTGTATAGGGTTTCCAAGGAGTGGTTGGTGGGTTTAAACCACCGACCTTGTAGTTAGCAGTCCAGTGCTTATCCTACAACATCACATCAGGACTCCTGATCCTGTTTCATAACTGACCTAATAGAATTGGAGTGTTACTACAGACTAACTCTAGGAACCTTGGTGGTGCTGCAGGACTGCTAACCACAAGGTCAGCAGTTCAAACCCACCAGCAGAGATGAGGCTTTCTGCTCTCATAAAGACTTACAGTGATAGAAAACCTATACAGGATCATTATGAGTCAGAATGGACTCCATGGCAGTGAGTGGATAGAGCATCAATACCCAAAGAATACTGACAACTTTAAGCAATGAAAGTAGTTGAGCAATATTTTTCCTGCTTAATTTATGATAATGGCATATGCACAATATTCCCTTCAACTCCATATACACATAAATACAATAAGTAATTACATTTTATATGTAAACGTCATTCTTTTGAAACACACAAGAAAAAGCGATGCATGTCCTACTCAATTTTCACACTGCAAAGAGTCTCATATGTTATCCAAGTGTTTTCCTGTGGTGGGTTGGACGCTCGTCTTTGGGTTCCATTAACAATTATCCTCTGAAGGCACTTGGGCTTGGGGTTGGTGACAGAAGGTGAATAACCGTTACTCAGCGTTAGGGCAAGAAACAGAAGGAGCTGCTAACAGATAGAAACTGCAGGAACCAGGATGAACTGAGGTGCCTGAAGAACAGAATGTACAGTACACGGCCAGAAACGCAGCGACCCTTGATTAGGCATCTAAAAGGAACAAGAGAGACTGGGTTAGCATGACCCTGAGTTTTCTTTCCTTTTATCTATAGCCTAAAACACCTTTATTTTAATTTAGAAAATGACATCCAAGATACCTATGGATAGATGAATAAGTAGGTGTAGATGGATGGATGAGTGGCTGTCTGTGTGGATGGATGGATGGTCAACTGAACTGAGAAAACATACAATGTCTTGAAAGGCAACCTAACATCAGCAAAGTAAACTTCACCAGAAGCAAGAAGAAACGATTCTTGTCTTCCTTTCACCTCTTCGTCTGCATGCTTGTTAGCATGTGATTTCAGAGATCTACCTCTGAACTCTGCTAACCTCATCTGCAGAAAGGGATTGTTTTCATATCTACTTGAGGGCATGGCATTAGACCAACTGGGACCTCAAGTTCCCTTCCAGGTCTACAATAATATGACTCAAATATGCTCTAGAGAAATAACTAAAGGGAAACCCTTCCTTCTTCCTTTTGTCCTTCTATCCTTTCTCCCTCCTTCAATTTCTTTCTCACTTTCTATATCCCTCCCTTCTTTTCTTTTTCCTTTCCTCATTTTAAAACAAGCATAGTAATCTCCCCTTTAAGAGCCCAGCAGGTGAGGACATAGGAAGCTGTAGGATACAGTAAAATGGGGATTGGTGGTACCAGTGAATAATTAGGAAGTATTTGTCCTGCTAGGGAACTCAATCAATTTTAATGTGCAACCAAGCAAACAAAAAAACATGCTGGTCAAACAAAATATCTGCTGTGAATGGACCCTGGCTTGTCTTCCCCAGTTATAGTATTTGTGAAAGGAACAGTAAGCATGTGTTCTGACAGCTGCCACCCCCACCCCCATGGAGAGATGCTCACACCCACCTCGGCATTCATATCTGAGGTCCGAGAAATAGACCATCTCTTGAGAGAAGACAAACAGGCCCAGCCTTCCACCGGCATATGTGTGGTCATAGATCGGCCCGGAGTCAGCCATGACCTGCTTGCCTTCATGCACTAGCACTCTGAAAAAGGAAAGAAGGGGGAATGAGGAGATGCAGGAATTCTGTGAAGCAGATTCATCAGAGACCGGGAGATGGGTCGCGGTAAGAGCTATTAGCACAGAAGAGTCTGGGGTTTTAGCTCATGGACTCAGCACAAACTGGACAGGACGTGGTATACTTACTTTCTCGAGTTTCTCTTACAGCCACAGGCCAATGGTTACACAGCATGGACTCAACACTCTCTTCCTTCCTCCTAACTGACATCAATGCATAACCATCACCCTTGGAGTGTTTGAGCAAAAAGAGTCCACAGAGAGTTTGACAGAGAGAAGAGCTTCCTCAGTCTCTCCCAGGTGGAGCCGTATGTATCTTTTTAACCAGTTGGATGCCATTTTATCCACATGCAGTCACATTTTCAGGCCTTCATCTAGAATCACAGGCTCACCTGGGTTCCTTCCACTAGATTGCAAACTTTTGAGAGCAGGGGCAGGAGCTTTACACAACATGGCTAGGGTGAGGCTTGAACCACGTTCCCACGCACCACAGAGACTTCTGCAGGTGCTCTCCTGCTCTGTGCATCATGGCTCCCATGATGAAGCAATGAGAGAGTCAATGGAAGACTCTCCCAGGAACAAGTACATCCCTACACCACCTGACAACTCACCTGTGGAGACTGGTTTCTAACTACACCTATTCCCAGCATCTCTACAGAATTCAACCAAGTCTTGGTTCTTATTAATGAAGTCAAATTTTGCAAAAACACTTACGTTTAAATTTTCCACATTTCCTTTCAATCCAAAATTATTACAAATGCCATATAGCCAAGAGAACAAAAGTATGTGAGGCGGATAATTATGAAAGATGTATCCAAACATGTGTTTTAAGTTCAGCAAGTTTAAACATCAGAAATAAAAATGAATATGTCTTCCAAATACCGTGCATACTCATATTGCAAAGATGTAATCATTTTCATTGCACTGTCTTTTCATGCCCGGGGTAGTAATTGGGAGAGAGATGTTCATCGCTCTCCAGATTATTTTAGCAAGACAAGTCTTAAAGTCTCGTCTTAAATGTTCTTTTTAAAAATAAATAATATACAGTAGATTTGAGGCAGAAAAGAGAAGATACTTAAGCATGAAGAATTTGGGGAGGAACAAACACACTAGAATTTATGTTGATTAAGGCTATGGTGCTGTGGGTTAATGTGCCAGTCTGCAAAGCCATTTGAACTGCAAGGTCAGTGGTTCTATAGGTTAGAATACACCCAGAGGTACCTCACAAGAAAGTCTTTATTGATCTATTTTAAAAACCAGTCACCAAGTACATCCAAAAAAGAAGAAAAAAAAAACAGAGGAAATAGAAGCAATGCTGTTGAACAATGATGCATGGAGGGGATTGTAGTCATTGCAATGAAACAAAATATGATAGGATGACTGTAAAGCTGATGTTCTCCCATGTAAACTATCACTCAGTTCACAATGAAAAGTTAAAATAAATAAATAAAAATTTCAACAACAACAAAATTCAGTAACCAAAAACCCTATGGAGTGCAGTTGTGCTTTGCTCCCATGAGTCAGAGCTAATTAGATTAGCATTGTGTGTTTTTTCTCTACTTGTCTATTAATATTTTTGAGTGTCTATGAATATTTAAATGTGACATAAAATAGAAAGAAGTTCTTGAAATAAGAATCATTTGGTAGACATGTGGAAGGAACCAAAATACCCTCACCTTATGTAGCCTGTCTTGGGTCTGTGAATCAGATGCCATCTGTAGGCTGTGTAGTCTTTCCAGCCAATATTTTTGGGATCGTGCCATAATGTCCGCACCTGCAAAGGGACAACACATCACTATGAGAGCAGTTGGCACCCTGGGTTTCAACCACATTCCCTAACACCAACGAGGAAGTGTCATGTTCCCATGCAAACAAGGCCTCAGGATGCATTCCACGTGGCTACATTTCATACTACAAATCTCCTCCCAGGTGGCCTCCAAATCTGTTCTTAAGAACTTGCAGCTCAGAGTGAGCGAGCAGGCCCCAAGCTAGAGTCAAGACTTCACATCTGCATCTACTCCTTTCTCACTGAGGACCTTGGGCAAAATCTTCAGACTCTTTGAACTCCGGCTCTACCTGTCTCAAGAAGAGGGTATAAATGTGCCTAATTTGCAAGAAAGTGTCCAATTGTGTTCATAAAAGCAGCAGGGATGGATGGCACCATTCATAAAGTAGGCACTCAATGAAATATGATGGTGTTATCATGTTTGAGTCCATTGACTCCAATAATCATGAAGATGGTGCAGCATTTTGTTCGGTTCTATATAAGGTCACCATGAGTGGAGCCAACTCAACAACAACCAACAACAAAATGGTGGCTGCGATTTGGGTAAAAAGAGATAGAAACAGAAGTTGGGGTGTCTTTGGAATGGTTAAAGCATCATACACTGTGTTTCTGAAGTAGGGTGCAAGGAGCCATGTCTGCCCACTCTGTGTCCCTCACCTGTCCCTCTGTGTTCCCTGTGTGCCACAGCGCATTCCGCAGGTGCTCGCCAGTGCCAGTTGTGGAGTTGACCACTTTGAGGGACACTCCAGAGTAGCCATATGCCCGTGTGGGCTGGTCCTCCCAGTAGGTCTGAGTGACTTGTTTCCACATCACCACATAGAACCTGCTGCTTGACTGAAAGCCGAAGACAAAACCGGCGTAATCATCATCCCGGTCGGTATTGACATAAAATGTGCCACTGAAGTCGACAGACCCAAATTCATCGAAACCTGGACCCAAAAGAGAGGTATTCAGTCACAGAATGCAGTTAGAAATACCATTTAGGGAAATTCCCAATTGTCCCCGGAATTCCATGAATGCAAGTATGAAGAGGTCAGGATGGGCTCTTCTCTATCCAGCCCACTCTCTGTTTCTGTGAGTTTCATGAACTTTTCCTGAGTGATTTTAGTGTGTGTGTGTGTGTGTGTGTGTTTGGGGAGGTTTCCATTTATAGAGTTAGGAAGGATTCTTCTCTAGTACATAGTACTTATTTTATAGACTAAGTCCAAAAATTAACACTCTTGAGAGTTGCCATGGGTCAGAGTCAGTTTTGAAGAGGTACATTTATGCATCCCCATATTCTTCTACCAGTATTATTTATTTGGACAGTTCTACTAAGGAGCCCTGGTAGTGTAGTGGTTACGAATCGGGCTGCGAACCGGAAGGTGAGCAGTTCAAAACTACCAGCTGCTCCGCGGGAGAAAGATGAGGCGATCTGCTCCCGTAAAGATTTAGAGCCTCGGAAACCCTATTCAGGGTTGCTATGGGTCGAAACCGACTCGACAGCACTTAACAACAACAACAAACAAGCAATGAGTGGATGGAGGTTACCAGAAAGGCCACACCAAACCCATCCACCTGGTTTTAAAGAGAAGCCTGTGACCATCATCTATGCCTGGATCACAAAAATCCCACAAACAATATTTTTTGGAAGCTCACCTACAGCGATGCCAGGGTCAGAGTTTGCTGTCTGGACCAACTCCTTGCCTTGGTGACGGATCACCCAGTTGGGGTCTATTTGAGTGGTACCCTTGGGGTCCAGATGGACCATCTGGAAGTTCCTGAAGTCAGTCTCGCTGATGGCATTGTTCTCAGGACACACATCATCAATGTCCGGGATACTGTCATTGTCAAAGTCATCTTTACAGGCATCACCCCGCCCATCACCTATCCATAAAGAACAAACAGAAACAGGGAATCAGAGGGAGCTGTTTGTCACTGGCCTCCTATTTCTGAGAAAAGCTGACACATCGTGATGAATTCAGGTGAAATGCTTCGTGGTGTTTTATGGATTAAATCTTGATCTCTAAGTCTTTATATCGAATGTTCAGAGGACCCTTGACACTCCTTGAAATATTGTTCCTAAGATGTCGCTAAGGTAAACACTGCAGCTAAGGAGAAGTGGAGCCAAATCCCACCAGAGACCCTTCTCATTTTTTTGGATTCCACACCGGTGTGAGGGCTGTATGTCTGTCAGGTAATAAGAAGCTCAATGTCCAACTTCTTCACTCGGATTATTTCCTGATGTCTGTCAACACGTTTCTCTATCATCTCTGACCACAATCTGTTTGGTAGTAAATGTAGAATTGTTGTACTAGAAATGACTTTTCCTGAGGAGATACAGACTTCCATTTTATGGGAACTTCCTTTCAAATGTTTCAGGGAGGTGGTGGACAGAGGCTGAGAAAGTGGGAAGAAGTGGTCCATATACCACCCAGGTATATATGGGAAGAGGAACTAGGTCACCTCAGTAATGACCATCATCCCACAGGCTATGCCATGTCATTGTCTGAATCTCCCAGCATGTTCCTCAAACTACTCTTCAGTTCTTTTCAGTAGCATGCACTGCATACTGTGTGGCAGGGACAGAATCTGACATAAGGAAATCTTAAATATAGTGAAATGCTTCCATGTAGTGGGGGCAGGGGACAGGGTGCTTTTCTCTCCCATCCCAATACCTTCCTGGGTGAAAGTTCCTGTGTCTGCTCCACCTGGTGGCAAACCCATCACCCACCGCAATCCAAGCAGCTGTGTAAGCCTGAACCCATCTGTTCTTATTTCAACAAACAGCTCCACACTTCCTGTTAAATCCCAGGAGGAGTCTTCCAGGCTGTAGAACTTGGAGTTTTCCCACGTCTTTCATAAGCCCTTATCATAGGTCATTAAGGATCTGGGTCCTATGAGTCCACTAGAACTAAGGTCTTCTTGACATCTACAAATGGAAGCTAAACAACTCCAGACGGCTACAGAGCCCAGCTGTACCCTCACTTGTGATGTGGAGACAGTGGCTTCGAAGACTGTAGCATCCTGGTGTTCTTTGTCTCCCCAAACCCCTCTGCTGCTGGAGACAACTGATTTTTGTTAGTTGTGGATAATATCACTGTTTTCCCTATTCTGGTTTGTTTTGTCTCCAGTGATCTCACAGCTATAATCCACTGCATCACTGCTTCATGCTAGGTTGGTAATGGACATTTCTGCCTTAGAGATTGTCCAAAGTCTAAAGACTAGAATGAAAATGCTGACACTTTCCCTTCCCAGTATACACAAGCAGACCCCTGAGGCATCTCATCTGCTGAGTCAGACACAGAGAAAGAACCAGAAATGCACTGATTAGAGCAGACAGAAGAAAAGGAACTCTCCCAGTACCCGATGCCCAGGGACCTCCAGAATAAGTGCATCTCCTCACCAGCAGTTCCATGATGATCCCTGACCATGAGAGCTAGTCACAGGAAGGGTTCTACTGGACTCAAGGACTCAGAAACAATACCTACCATCTGAGTCCTCCTGGTCAGGGTTGGAGACAAGCCGACAGTTGTCCCTGTCATCAGGGATGCCGTCATTGTCATCATCTGAATCACAAGCATCTCCCTTGCCATCACTGTCATGGTCTGCCTGGTTGGCGTTAGAGATGTAGGGGCAATTGTCCTGGTTGTTCTGGTGGCCATCCTCATCAATGTCCTCATTGTTGTCACATTGGTCCCCAACAAGGTCATTGTCCACATCGGTCTGAAGAGACAGAGGAAAAGGACGGTAGTGATGAGCATGAGATGCTGGAGTGGGAATACTCCAGAATTAGAACTGAAAAGCAAACAGATAGGGTTCACGACCTTGTAAGGTAAGAGGCTGGGATTGTGGAGAAGATAGGGCCCTCCAAATCCCACACTATTGGTCATTAGAGCAGGGACTGGGATCTCGGAGTCTCCATTCTTCTACATGAGTCACTTTCCTATATCAGACTGTGTGTCTTCGCAAGAAGACACTGAATGCTACTGAATGAAAGTCCCTTTTCATGTCATCTGCTACAATACAGTCCAAGGCCTGTGTTAGTGCCTCTTCCAAAGGTAAACCTGGAAATATCACCAATCCCAACACTTGAGTCAGGGAATCAGAGAAAACGAGACAGCTACATCACCAACACTCTGGCCCCGGGCCATGAGATGCAACAGCCATGCTTGGCTGTGAGTTCAGTAAATGTTTCTGCTTAGAATCACTGACAACGCTATATGTCAAGATTCTACATAGCCAAAAGGAGATGATAAAGGCATAATGACATCAATTAAACCTAAATGCCAAACCTGCTACCGTCAAGTCTATTCTGACTTAGAAGAGAACTGTGCTCCTCAGGGCTTTCTTTGCTGTAATCTTTATGGAAGTAGATTTCCACACCTTTCTGCCAGGATGCCACTGGGAAGGTTCAAACCCCCAAGTTTAATATTAGTAGTTGTGCCAACTACATCCACGTCTATCCTTGTCTGTCCACATGTCTTCCCGCGTACATGCACCCCGCTGACAAGGATTTCAGACCCCTCCCAGCCACACTGACTTGTTGGTACATCCGGTTACCTGGTCAGGATTGTGCACGAGGGGACAGTTGTCACAGTGATCGCCTACCCCATCGCCATCAGTGTCTCTCTGGTCAGTGTTGTAGACATATGGGCAATTATCTCGCTCATTGAAGACATCTGTAGACATTCAAAGAAAGAGACACAAACATAGTGCATTGAGGAAAAATGAGGCGATTTTCATACCTCATTAAATAAGTTGTAGCCATACTTATTTACAACCCCAAATAATGGGTTGGTGGTTCAAACTCACCAGCCGCTCCTTGGAAACCCTATACAGGGTCACTATGAGTTGGAACCGACTTCATAGCACTTAAAAGCAATAACAGCAATAATGTAACAGATTAGATTAATAAGTGAACATACGTCACATTTTCCTTTCCAGTCCATTTCCTTAGTATAAAACAGAGTCAACTATTGGAGATTCCTGAGTAATGCTGCATTGGAGAAGTCATTAAACATGTAGGCAAGGTGTGACTCTCTGAGCTCGCTCTACCAGTTATTTCCCTCAAAGTGGAACCCAGAGATATAGGCTGCCTTGCTAGGGATGAATAGGTGCTGGTGGGGGTGTGCCATGGTCGGTTCCAACCCACAGCGACCCTGCATCAGGTTTCTGAGGCCATAAATCTTTTAGGAAGCGGAAAGCCTCATCTTTCTCCCACAGAATGACTAGTGGTTTCAAACTGCCGACCTTGACTTTAGCAGCCCGACTTGCAACCACTCCGCTACCAGAGCTCCTTAGGAATGGATTAGCCATCAGGTATGTTCCTTAAAACTACATTAGTGCAGGCTTGTAGCAAAACAACCGTGAAAAGACTTGATACCAGAGTCCCAATGTGGCACTGTAGGATAAGTATTGGACTGCTGCTACCCAATAGTTCAAACCCAACGGCTTCTCCTTGGAAATCACATACAGGGTCCTTATGAACCAGAACCAACTCGATGGCACTTAACTACAGCAAAAAAGATGGTATACCTATGTGAAGAAATCGCAAAGTAGATAATGGATTTGAGTAACAGTGGAGCTTGGAAGAAGCACACATCAGTAGTGATCCCTTCAGTGGCACACATGCAAAGGGGACAAGTGTCCAGAGGGAAGGGGCCTTCTTCCCAGTCAGGCAGAGTCTGAGCCAGGAGGAGGCAGTCAAGCAATAAGGGTCGAGGTCAAGAGAGGGCAAACAAGCCCACTGCTTTGACCTCATAGTGACCCTTTAGGACTGAGTAGACCCACTCCATAGTGTTTCTTAGACTTTGTGGGAACAGACAGCCTCATCTCTCTTCTGATATGCACCAGGCCTTTCTTCCTAGTCTGTCTTGGTCTGGAAGCCCCTCTGAAGAATTGCTGCAGCGCAGGAGCCTCTATGGAGAGACGGGTGCACTGACCAGAACCGAAGCTGGGTCTCCCACATGGAAGGTAAGAATTCTACCAATGTCTCATGCCATAGGTATAGCCTCCTCATAGGCAGTCCTGTGTCTGTGCTCTGTCTTGTGGGCCCACTTGGAAGGATGGAGGGAGGAGGAGTAGAACGCTGCATAGATCGTTTCATCTTGAGACTCTGGCTGGCACAGATAGTGATCTCACTTCACTGGTAACTGGAGCACTCATTGGGACCTTGGAAGAAAGGCCTGGTGATCTACTTGTGAAAAATCAGCCCTTGAAAATGCCATGGACAAGAGTTTATCTCTGACACAAGTTCTACTCTGAAGCAAGTGCCATGAAACAGAACCGACTCTAGGTATATCACAGTAGGATTGGCGTCGAGCTCAACCAATCAAGACAAGCAAAAACATGAAGGGTTCAAGCACTAATGAATGCAAGTCAGTGAGGCTAGGACTAACCATCCCCGTCGATGTCCACAGAGCAGGCATCTCCTTCACCATTGTTGTCTGTGTCAATCTGTGCCGGGTTGTGCACGTACGGGCAGTTGTCACAACGGTCCCCAACCTCATCCTTGTCATAGTCAAACTGGCGGGGGTTGAACAGAAGCTGACAATTGTCCTGGGGGGGCAGGGGAGTAGCAAGGACAGAATTTAAGGAATGGTACATGGGTATTTATTGAATTGCTTACATATTGCTCAGGGCTTATATCTTATTTTTTCAAAGTAAGTAACAATAACAAACATACGAAGCATGCACAAAGTCAGTGAACCCTAGTGAAACACTTACTTGATGCCACATCAGGTTGTACTCATAAATGCATTTGTTCCCTTTCAACATTTTGAGATTTTCTACTCCAAAACTGACAGACCATATACATCATGGTGCGAATAGACTTGTAAATATCAAATGAACAAATGAGCCAAGCAGTCAAGGAAAGTCAGAGGTGGGAAAGCTGTGAATTCAAATGCAGGCAGCTGCTTCTTGCTAGCACCATAGGATGTACTAATATGCGAAGGCATTAATGGTTTACAGCAATTTTCTCAGAAAACTGAGACACTTCTGGTGGTACTAGCCTTGCCCACTCCGGGCATCTCACGACAAAGAAAAGGTTAACGTGAACGATGTGATTGGAAATGTTTCTAGCCGAGTGAGTGTCCCAGGTGCCCCATGTGCTAGTTCACCGGCTGCACAGTAACTAGAGCTGTCTACGGGTGACCCTTGAGAAGCAGTGGTGTGGACATGGCCAGCCATCCCCTGACCACTCTGCTCCTGAGCCGAGTCAGCCTACCTTCTCATCGGTCACACCGTCATTGTCATCATCTTCATCACACGCATCTCCAATCCCGTCCTTGTCAAAATCTTCTTGCCCAGAATTAGGCAGATGGGGGCAGTTATCCTGCAATTAAGTAAATATAATTGTAACCCAATTGAAGAAGGTATACTAATTCTGACCCAAGCTGTGGTGTTTTCCATTGTCTCTTATGCAGCTGAAATCTGGACAATGGACAAAGGAAGAGAGAAGAATTAACGCATTTGGACTGCGGAACTACAAACAATATTGAATGTGGACTGACGAAAAATGAACAAATCAGTCTTAGAAGAAATGCAGCCAAGAATACTTCTTAGAAGTGAAAAAGATGACTTAGACTTTCACTTCCTTATTTTGGACACATAATCAGGAAAGATCAACTGCCAAGAAAGGACATCATGTTTGGGAAATAGACATCAAAAATGAGGAAAATATTTAATAAGATGGATTCACACAATAGCTGAAAATACGGTCTCAGGTATAGCAAGGGTCATGAAGAAGGGGCGGACTGGAGAGCACTTGGCTATATTGTACCTAGGATTGTCTTCAGTCCGAACCAACTAGACAGGAACTAGCACCAACAATATTGCACAAAACGTTCTGGAAGGCCTCTTTCTTTCAGTAAGATTAGGAAGATGAGACAATCAGCACAGCGCTGAAGAAGCTAACCTCAGACATGTCCTCAGACAGAAGCACATGAGTTTCCTTGGGGCATAGTCAAGAGCTAAATCTGTGTTCTAGAACAATCTGCTATTCTGTGTGTAGAATTTTAGGCAGGAAGTTCACTTAAAATTGGCTCATCATAATTCATATGCAGGAGTTCTGGTGTGGAACTGTGGGTTAACGCCCTAGACCACAAAATCAGCTTGAACCCCAAGGTAAGCTGATGTCAGGCTCACGTGTGGCTACTTGGAAACCCTATACAGGGTCACTGTGGGTCAGAACCAACTCGACGTCACTTACCAACAACAATAACAATTCATGTATGTGTGTACGTGTGTATATAAATCAAACCAGATACCATCAAGTCCATTCCAACTCATGGTGCCCCTGTGAGTTTCAGGGTGAGCACATGACTTTCTTTCCAAGTACTTCCCTAGACTTATGACTCTGATGGGGGAAGGGAAGGAGAATTGAGACAAAAGGAACTTGTGTCTGAGCTCTGGATGTCTGCAAAGTTGCCAAACAGTCTCAGCAACAAAAAGAGGTAAGGAGCCAGCCCTCAGGATGAAACCAGAGCAGAATATATAGTGCCCCTTTCCTTCCCACACCCCTCAACTCGTAAATCAGCAGCCAGAGCCTCCAACTGTGAACCTCATCACCCCAGACTTCAAAGGAGAGAGCCTTTCTTAGGAGTCCCTGGTCTGCTCTGAAACAAGACACAGAGCCTGGCATCCTCTCAGATCCCTGTCTTTGTAGTAAGTGAGTACTACATGTCAGATTAAAAACAAAGACAAAGAAGAAGTCATTTTGTTTTCAGTCCAATTACACTGAATTTGAATTACGGTGTTGGCAAAGAATACTGAATACACCACGGACTGCTCGAACAATGAACAAATCTATCTCAGAGTAAGTACAATCAGCATGCCCCTTAGAAGCAAGGATGTCAAGATTCAATCTCACTTACTTTGGACATGTTATCAGGAGGGACTAGTCCTTGGAGAAGGACATCATGCTTGGTAAAGTAGACGGTCAATGAAAAAAGAAAGACCATTAACAAGATGGACTGACACGGTGACAGCAGCAGTGGCCTCAAAGATAGCAGCAATTGTGAGGCTGACTCAGGACCGCCCACATGGGATGGTTATGAGTCAGAACCAACTCAATGGTCTCTAATAACAACAACACACCGTAAGACAGTAATCGTTGGAGAGAATGGAAATATCAGAAGTAGACAGTGAAGCATTTGCTTCAAAGACATGAATGTGGGTCCCACGGAAGTCCCAGGCGGTCCCTACACAGAGTCATGTAGACCACAGTCTTCTCAGAAACTCTACAGGTGGAGGCTGTCCCAAACCAGTGTTTCAATATTACTAAGAAAGAGAATTCAAAGGTCCTGGTGGAGGACAGTGACCCCTGTCTGGAAGGGTTCAGCCACTGTGCGGCAGGGTCAGTATTCAAACCTCAAAGAGGAGCAGCAGGGTCTCCTTCTAATGGTCTCACTTTTAAATCTATTTATCCTCTATCCATCCATCTTCTATCTACCCATCCATCTATCTTCCATTATCTGTCTCTATCTATCTATCTATCTATCTATCTATCTATCTATCTATCTATGGTGCTGTGGGTTAATGCACTGGACTGCAAAGTTGATTTGTTGATTTGAACCACAAGGTTGGCATTTCAAGCACACCAGTTGCTCCTTGGAAACCCTATGCAGGGTTGCTATGTTCGGAACCGACTCGATGGCACTTAACAACAACAATCTATCATCTACCTGTTTATGCCTCTATCTATCTATCTATCTATCTATCTATCTACCTACCTATCTATCTATATATCTATCATCTCTCTATCTACCTATCGTCAATCATCCATCTATTTTGTTTGATTGTTTCCCAGTACATATAAAAGTTGTGTTTACACTATGCTCTACTTAGTGGGTTATAATATTATGAAACAGTTTGAAATACTGTGAGAATTACCAAACTGTGAAACAGAGTCATGAAGTGCACACATACTGTTGGAAAACTGAGGCTGATAGGCTTACTTGACCCAGGGTTACCACAAACCTTCAATTTATAGAAAACATTTCTGTGAGGTACAATTAAAATGAAATACAATAAAATAAGGCATGCCTGTATACCCTTGACAGTTCCAAGGAAGCTCCTTTCACCCAGGAGACCGTGCTGTTTCCTTACCCTGTAGTGCACCAGGGTCTTTGTGAAGAAAAACAAATGACTAGTGACTATTGACTAGCTTGAACTATCTGGAGACACGTTAGCCTCCACACCTTCCACCCTACCTGGGGAGCCTCAGTTCTATCATCTTCTTGCCTCCTTCTCCTGATTTCTCGTCTCTCTTTCTACTCATTCAACAACTGTTCATCAAGCCCTGGTGTTTGCTCCCAGTTCCTAGAATGAACACTGTGTGGCTTTTCATACTGACCTAGGGATGCAAGCACATTGACAGAGAAAGAGCTTGACCTGGTAGCACACATTCACTAGGCAAGATGCCTGAGAGATCCTGGGAGGGGTTCCAACATCACTTACACCCCTCACCTCCCTTCATCCCACCAGGACAGGCAAGTACGTGTACACTCGGGGATCTGTTGTCATCGCTAAGAGGAATTTGTGAGGAATGCAGAGTGCACCAAGGAAAAGTTAGAAGTCTCTCACTGTATGGGTAACATTTCAAATCTGCCATGAATGACCATTTCTGACTTGACTGGAGCCAGGGTAGTTTAAGCATTTGAGCTGTGGCGGTATACACAGTTAATACAGTCAACTGCTCAATGAGAGACTGGAGGGTCAAGGCATCCAGAGGCACCTTGCAAGAAAGTCCTGGTGCTCTACTTCTGAAAAATCAGCCATTGAAAAGCCTGTGGGACCCAGCTTCACTCTGACACATGGAGTCACCATAAATGCTCTGTCCCAGTGCCTCCCAACCCCATCCTGCCCATCTACCTTGATGCAGTGGTAGGTGGCATTGGTGGCGCAGACCAGGTTCTTGTTGGGCCAGCCATCCAGGTCTGAGTCCTCCCCGCAGATGAGGCCATCCCCAGCGTAGCCCGTCTGACATTCACACTTGTACATGGGGTCACTGAAGTGGCCAAGGTAGATGCACTCGGCATTCTTGTGACAATGATGGGTCTTGTCTTTGCATGGGTTCTCAGGTTCACACACCTACAAGGGACATGCTGTGTGAGGCCTGGGGGCACCCATCTGGAATGCGTGCTTTTTCCAGAGGTGGCTGAGTGGTCTTCAGTTATCTCACTGGGCAATAGAGATAATATGTCCCAGTCAATAGATGGCTTAGCAGTGATATTACTGATATTTAAGAAAGTAGCTTGACCCTGACCCTCATGTGTTCACGGCACACAGCTCAGATCTAGTTCATGACACCGATTGGACTGCTCTGAGACCACTCTCTCTTAGCTTCTGGAAAGTAAATGCTTCCTCCCCTCCCCTCCCCTCTCCCATCAACACTGAAGGTACGCCTCAGTCTTCTCTATCCTCACCCTCCTTCTTTTTGAACTATTGCCAACAAAGAAAGCAGAGGAGGAGACAGAGGAAACTGGGAAGGAGAGCGTGAAGGAGAACAAGGGAATAGAAGAGAAGAAGGAGAGGGAAGAAGGAGAGGGAAAGAAGGAGGAGGGAAAAGAGTGGGAAGAAGGAAGAAAAGGCAGAAGAAGAGAGAAGGACAGCAAAAGGAAGAAAGGAAGGAGGAGGAGAAATAAGAGTGGAATACAGAAAAGGAAGCAAGGGAGGAGGTGGAGGAAAAGAAGAGGGAGGAGAGAAGGAATGGAGATGAGGAGGAAGAAGAATGAGGCGGTAGAGGAGTAGATGAAACCTGGGGAGGTGGAAAAGAAGAGACAAAGATAAAGGAGGAGGAGGGGAAGAAGGAGAAAAGGGACCTTCAACATCAAACAGGAAGCCCACAGCACTCACTTGCTTCTCAGTCTTGGCTGCTTCCAGACCGACCCCAAAAGGTTGGCTTCCCTTATAGCGAGGAGGGCAAGGTAAACAGTGGAAGCCAGGGTTGGTGTTCACACAACGATGCGCCTTGTTTGCGGTGAAGCAGACATCAGTGACCACGGCACACTGCAGGGGACAAGGAGATGGTGGGTGGTGGGCCTCCAAGCCCACATAAAGCCCACACCCACAGTGGGCCAGGAGGGAGACCACACCTCATCTAAGTCCTCGCAGTGGGTGCCATTGCCCAGGAAGCCAGGTGGACAGGACCCGCAGGACCAGGATCCATCCGGAAAGCTGTTGCATTCTGCTCCCGGGAAGCAGGGATTAGACAGACACCCATCTGTGGGGGAAGCAAGGCACACGCTCAACATCACTTCCTTCTAACCAAACAAGGAGTGACTCAGAAAAGTCACAATGCTGCAGATTGGGAGAAGTACTTCATTTTCATACAGCCAAATGCCTTGCAGTAGTTATCGTGAAAGTGCACTAGGGAAGAATTCTCTGACGTCATAACACGAGGTCATCACCAAAAGCAATCATCTTTAAATTGATAAGGTCAAGAGGTAAAAGTTGCGATTACCACAGAATGTGCAAGTTGAGGCCCCTGGTCTACACACGATCCAAGATTATAGTCACAATTTGTGTTTCCTGTGGCTAGTGCAGGCACACATGATGAGAGTGAAGGCTGCAGGTCATAGACCCCCTCATCTCACTGGGCTATTCATGTGAAGAACATTGACGCAGAAACGCTTTCTAACACTTACAGTCACCACAATAAAAATGTGATGAAATATGTTAATAATGCAGGTGATTTTTTAAAAAATAGTCTTTGCATGGTGAGAACAGAGTCTTTTCCATTTCCATTCTGGTTTTGAGCTATTGTCCATAATTGTTTGCACTTACAGCCAGACTGAAAACCCAATGATTATTCAGAGGACATTGAGTAGATGACCCTGGCCTAATGGTCAGACCAAAGCCCATCTTACATAAAAGAGGTCCAAGAGCAAGTCCCGGCCACCATCAACACATCCCATTCACAACCAATGGGCCCAGCCCATCACTCACACACCCTGATACATCCAGCCATCCTCTAAAGCATTCTGTCCCACCACTGACATGCCCAGCCTACACCACAACACACTCTGTCCACCACTGAAGAATCCCTCCCACCCATGGACACACTTTTCCACTATTAGCACACCTTATCCACCACCCTATCTGCCTCTGATATCCATCCACCCACTGAGATGCGGCCTGTCCAACTCTGATGTACCCTGTCTATGCCCCAGCATGCCCTGCCCACCCACCAACAGGGCAGCTCCTCCGGTTGCACATGTGCTGTTCCTTCGTGTCACCCACGCAGGCCTTTCCTCCGTGCTGTGGCTCAGGGCTGTTGCAGACCCGGGTACGCTCTCGGATACCACCGGCACACGTGACAGTGCAGGCTGACCACGGGGACCAGGGGCTCCACCGGCCATCAACTGCAGGAACACACACAAGACAGTACAGAGAAGGTCATGGGTGCAGGAAAACCCACTTGAGGAAGGTACACTAAGGGATGGCAGCCTCCACGTACTGCTCGCTCTACTTGATTTATTCCAATCTGAGCCCCTGGGTGTGGCTGCTCCCCATGCACCTTGGGAGAAAGGTGTGATGATCTACTTCTGAGAAATACTCCATCGACTACCCCATGGAGCATCGATCTCCATCAGTCAGTCTCCAACTGTTTATACACTTGACTGGTAGGGGTAAGATTGGAGGTTCAAGTCTACCCAGGCACCTTGGGAGAAACGTGTGATGATCTACTTTTAAAAAAGCCAGTCATTGAATGCCTCATGGTGCATAGTTCTTCTCCAACACATATGGGATCAGAGTCGCCTCGTGGTTCTTTCTCCCTCGCTTATGCCCTGTGCTGGTAGCTGCATTAACAGTTGTATTCTTTGGATCTCAACAGTCCCTCAACTTGACCTTCCCCTCAGGACTTCACCTTCTTTTATGCCTTTTACACTATTAGGATTGCATTGCCCATGGAGCTAGCCCAGCCCGAACAGATGTCCCCCCAGAAAGCACCATCTCCTGAACCTCCATCACTCATGGAGGAGATTTGGACTCATAGGATCTGGGAATGTTACAGACATGGACAACTCAGAGGACCTTCGTTTTATACCTGGGAAGAAAAACCACACAGATTTTTCTATACAGAAGCAGAGAGCTATGAACCAAGGACTGAAAACCACTGGCATACGTCTGCAATGTAGACATGGTCTTAATTTCTGAAACTTTATCTCAACTGGAAGTGTTATAAATCGTTCTCGGTCATGGAAGTCAACCCCCTGCCCCCTACAGTCAGCTTCATCCCAAATGCTAAGTGTCATCAAGAAGCCATGGTGGTTAACTTCAGGGTTGGAGGTTCAAACCCAGCAGCCACTCCACAGGAGAAAGAAGAGGTTGTCTGTCTGTCTGCTCCCGTGAAGAGTTACAGACTGGCAAGCCCCATGGCACAGTGCTCTGCTGCTCTACAGAGTGGCTGAGTCGGAACCACCGTGGTGGCGGTAGGGTTGGGTTCCTTCTGTTCCACTGTAATGAACTCGGCTTCCTTAAGGAAGGTCTTTGGTTTGTTGGTTTTTAGCATCCACGTTTTCTGTAAAATCTGACTCTGGCTTGGCCCAGATGCTGAGCTGAAATGATAGTTTTAGTAGGCCCTTCTTCGTGGACTTTCTACTGTCAGCCCATTCCAGAGTGGCCACCCTCAAGGTCTCCACACTTTGGCCTGACTGTCCTCCCACACAGACTATGAAACTTGGACGGCTCAGAGCTGTCAAATCAAGGTCTCACTGAGCCCAGCAGTAGCCATCCTGATGGTTTTGCCTCCAAACCTGCCCCAAGGAGATTGCGTAGTGCACGTCACTTTCCTCTGGAATTATGCTGGCTATCCTCGGACAAGCAGATGCTGGCCTGGGCTGACCACAGGTTGTCCAACACCTACTACACCTCTGCTGTTCACCTATTCTCCTGTGGCACGTGCCCCAGTAAATGCAACTATATGACCCACACACTTACTGGGACAGGGGACACCCTGGCAGCTCTTGGTCTCACGGCCACTTCCCTTGCAGTTCTTGCCGCCCATCTGAGGGACCGGAGAGTTGCAGAGCCGGATGCGTGTGATGTTACCGACTCCACAGGTGGTGGAACAGGAGGACCAAGGGGACCAGTGGCTCCAGCCTCCATCTTGCCGAACTACACATTGGGTACACAACACACAGAGGTCACTGCACAGAGGAGCCCCCAGGGGTGGAACCCATCTTCCTGACCACTAATTGATGTTTCACAGCTGGGGAGGAAAACCATGGGCATCTTTGTCAAAGGCCAGGGAGTACAGGGGATTTACCAGGCGAGAATCTCTTAACAAGAAAATAACTGAGGACACAATTCTACCCTTACTGAGTCAGGAGCCTCTAGGAATGACCTCCTTCACTCAGCATCGGGGCCGAGGAACAAGAGTGACCAGGAATGGGGTCTAACCCCATGGTCACGTCCCTGATGGGGAGTGCTTCCTACACTGTGATCATTTCCCTGACAGGGAGTGCTCTCTACACTGTGATCATCACCTGATGGGGAGTGCTCCCTACACTGTGATCATCACCTGATGGGGAGTGCTCCCCACACTGTGGTCGTCTCCCTGACGGGGAGTGCTCCCTACACTGTGGTCATCACCTGACGAGGAGTGCTCCCTACACTGTGGTCATCTCCCTGACGGGGAGTGCGCTCTACACTGTGGTCATCTCCCTGATAGGGAGTGCGCCCTACACTGTGGTCATCTCCCTGA
>NW_006408879.1:521712-525574 GCF_000296735.1 Chrysochloris asiatica
GGAGTGCTCCCTACACTGTGGTCGTCTCCCTGATGGGACAGAGCTCTGGGACACTTACTGCGGTTGTCACACTTGCCCAGACTGCACAGTCTTGTCTGGATGGAAGGGCCCAGGCAGGTGTTGCTGGTGACGTCACATGACCGCCCTCTCTGCTGGGTCCCTGAGCCACAGGTGGCAGAGCACTCGGTCCACTCTGCCCAAGGAGACCAGCCCTCGTCACTGTCATCAGCTAAGGTTAGAGGAAACACAGCGTTATTAGATATTACCATCTGCGTCATGGTCTGTGTCCCTAAGCAACCCGACCAATGCACAGCAGCTCCCGAGTGGAGAACGCATGCTGCTCTGCAGTCCCAGTGTGCAGCTTTCTGGAGAGCGAGCGGCTCATCAGCGGACAAGTCCATGGTGTCCTAGTAGCTCAGCTGCTACCTGCCAGCGTGCAGTAGACAGCAGTGGGTTGGTGAAGACCACATACTTACCATGCATGGGAATGGAAGGTCCATGTTCTAAGGGTTAGAGGTGACTAGTTCTCTAGGACCAGAGAAGTTGCTTCTTGAAAAAATATGTATCTTACAAAAGACTGCATTGAACCATGTTTACATAAGGTCTTATTGAAATCATTCAGATTTATTTTCATTTTAAGATTTCTTGGTTATGGTAATGGACTACTTCAGTGATGGGTGAGAATACAGGACACCAATATTGGGTTCTAAATAATCCAAAAGGGGTTAAATAGGAAGACCATTTTTAACGGAAAAAAATATTCACAATTACTATCCCTGAAGGTTGAAAATGATTGTGCTTTATTGCAAGAAATCTACCCAGTAAATAGTGAAACAGTTATTTTATGATAGCATTCAGGTAGCAAAGACCCCACTATAAACCTAGGAGTGCCCTGTGATTGAATGCTGCAGAAGCAGAAGGAGGAGACTAGTCAGAGAGGGCTGTCTTCTGTGTGGCGATGCCCACAATGACATCTCTCGTCTGAATGCGGGCCCTCAGATGATCAGAATGAATTGTATGCTATCCAATGGACAATCCATTTTGTGAATATTTAACACGTTTGACAAGCACTTGCCTGTACTTTGCAATATCAATTATACTGACAAAGTCAACCCTCAGAAGAGAGGGTAGCTATCTTGCATGTTCCCAATACTGAAGCCGGAACTAAGAAAACAGCAGAAAAGCTGAAAATCTGGGAGTTCTGACTTTAGCCACTCTCCATTCAACCCAGAGAGGAGCATACAGTGGAGGACATACATGTCAGAGCCACCACCAACAGGACGATGGCTTTGCCAACCTTGTGCCCCCATCAGACGTGAAACTCAAGTGGGTCTTCAGGCCCGTTCACGTGTCTGTTTGATTTTCCCTCATCTTTCTTCCATGGGAAGTGCCTACGATGGTTACACATTGCCTTGATACATTCATAGATCTAAGTTGGCGCCACTGGTTTGTATTCACCACTAGGGTTACGCTGATTGTTGCTTTGAGCCCAGTAGTGGTGTAAAGAAGGACTTGCAATCTGCCCTGTAGATATTTCAGCCAAGAAAGCCCTACGGAGCTCAGGTCTACTCTGTAGAGTGCGGGGTCACTGTAAGTCAATGCCATCGACTTGATTTTGGAACCCTTATAGATATGTAAAGGACTGCTAACCATATAAGGCTCAGAAACACTATGCAGGGTCACTGTGAGTCAAAACCTACTTAACAACAACAACATGGGCATGAGGACAGCATTCTTTCTTTGTATATAAAATCTTGGGCAAACTGTGGACACACTGGGGTTTGGTCCCTTATGTGTAACATGACACGAGAGGACTGGAAGCCACACAGATACCTGAACTTCTAGGGTGTACAAATGTCTTCCAAGTGGTCACTTTGGTACTGAATTGCTCTGCATCTTTCTCATCTATTGTATCCATGGGTCAAAGCCTCAATTGTACCTGTCTGTCGACACAAACCCATAAATGAAAGAAATCATCAGGATCAGGAGACACTCATGTTTCTGATAGTTCTGAGGGTACTTACAGCGGAAGCAGGAAGGGCAGCATTCTCCCTCCACGAAGAATGGATCTGCACACGTCACTGGTGGGCAAGTGATTTGGTGGCAAACAGTTTTAAATTTCTACAGGTAAACAAACGAATTCATAGAGCACTCATTAAAAATAATAATCTTTGTGAAAGATGGGGACAAAGACTGACCAGAAAAGCGTTAATAACATGGCTATAACGTCATCTGTCACCCACTGATTTTACACAGTTAGAACCTGAGAGACTGGACAATTGAGTCATCTCTTTCTGTCCTTGGTGCTCAGAGCTGAATGCAAACAGGGACACCCAAGATGGACCTGCGTACCTCCTTCCTCCCGTTCTCCAATCAAGTGAGCCATGGGAACACAGCAAAGACCACCTTCTCTCTTAGTGTAAGAGGAGGTGAATGGTGGACCCTGGAAACCTGAACTGTTGGATGTAAACTGGGAACTGAATAACATTAAGTCAACAGAAGCCACTAGCTCATCTCCCTAAATCATTTAGTAGGCCTTTGCATTTCCTCAATTGTTTCTGCTGAGCCTTGGTGGCAACAGAACCAAGCGTAATAAAACACTGAACACACCAGCTGTGTGACTTTGATTATGTCACTTGTCCTCTGGATTTTGTTTGTTTTTTTATGTGCAAAACAAAGAGGTTACTTTAAGCCTCTGTCTCCGTGGTCCTGTCTCCTAGGACTGTGATATTGACATCTAAATACATTTTTCATGTAGCCATTAAACAGCACCAGCATGTAGGCACAGATGTGTGGAGTTCCACGTGGCGGCACAACGACCACAGCACACACGTCTTCTTGCACAGCAGGAACATAAAGTCTGGCACCTCACCTTGCAAGTGCACGTGGTACAGCTGTCTACCACCCATGTCTCGTTGTCTGCGAAGATCCGGCCATCCTGCCAGCACACTGTCACATTCTTGGTCTTTGCAGGGCCACCAATAAGCTCCCAGAGGAACTGGTTGTCATTTGACTGGAATTTTAAGTTGAATGATGAAGTATAGACAAGAACACACTACACCAAATCATCACATTCATCAGAGAACAAGTCGACCCAGAATCCACTGGTTGTGTGGTTTCTGCAATTGGCATGGACATGGGAGAGAACAACGAGGTGGATGTCTAATCTCTCAAAACCCTGTGCTCACTGACCACAACCAGATGGTCTCCTCCCTAAGTGCAAATTAGCATCTGTTTGTAGAGGCTGATGGGGTCCCACATGTCTTCAGTGGGTCCCTACTGAGTTGTTCCAGCCCCAGAGGGTGAAGTTAAGCCTTCTAGTGTCCCTGGGGTGCAGGATGGTGGTGGGAGAAGGAGCATGGCAAACTGGTCAACTGCAGCTGAGACTAAGGCCCCCATCCATGCAGCCCACTCATGTTCTCCCTTACTCACTCAAGACAGGAGGAACTGTCAGTGGGTTAAGTGTTGGGTGACTAACTAAAAGGTTAATGGTTCAGACCCACCAGCCACTGCATGCGAGAAAGATGAGGCTGTCTGTTTCCATAAAAAATGTACAGCCTCCGAAACCCAATGGAGCAGCTTTATTGTGTCTTATAGAGGTTTCTCCCTTCCTCCTCCTGATCTCCATGCCTTCCTCCTCCTGTTCTCCATCCCTTCTTCTCCTGGTCTCCATCCCTTCCTCTCTCCTGGTCTCCATCCCTTCTTCTCTTGGTCTTCATCCCTTCCTCCTCCTGGTCTCCATCACTTCCTCCTCCTGGTCTCCATCCCTTCCTCCTCCTGGTCTCCATCACTTCCTCCTCCTGGTCCCCATCACTTCCTCCTCCTGGTCTCCATCACTTCCTCCTCCTGGTCTCCATCCCTT
>NW_006408879.1:525881-551585 GCF_000296735.1 Chrysochloris asiatica
TCCTGGTCTCCATCCCTTCCTCCCTCCTGGTCTCCATCCCTTCCTCCTCCTGGTCTCCTTCACTTCCTCCTCCTGGTCTCCATCCCTTTCTCCTCCTGGTCTCCATCCCTTCCTCCTCCTGGTCTCCATCCCTTCCTCCTCCTGGTCTCCATCCCTTCCTCCTCCTGGTCTCCATCCTTTCCTCCTCCTGGTCTCCATCACTTCCTCTTCCTGGTCTCCATCACTTCCTCCTCTTGGTCTCCATCACTTCCTCCCTCCTGGCCTCCATCTCTTCCTCCTCCTGGCCTTCATCCCTTCCTCCCTCCTGGCCTCCATCCCTAACTCCGTCTTGAGTTCCATCCCTTCCTCCTTCCTGAGCACCTACCACTTTCTTCAGATTCTCGTGTAGCTGGTTCACAATTACGTGCAGTCCTGAGAGCTCATTGATCATGTTACCCAGTTCTTCACAGGAGCGCTCACAGACCTGTGGCTCCTTCTCAGGTCTCTGGCCCACATACTCAGATGGGATGTGCGGGCTCAGGTGGAGGGTATCTGTGTTCTCACTGATGGCATTGACTTCCACTGGGGGAAAACACATCAAGATGGTAAGGGGGATAGGCCAGAGTCCCATTGAGGCTTGGTGGAGCCCGTATTTGGTTTTGGAACGGCTTAATGCTAGGAGCCCTGGTGCAGCACTGGAGTCCTGGTGTAGCAGAATAATGTGCTGGACTGCAAGGTGGACAGTTCAAACCTACCAGCCGCTCCTCAGAAACCTTATACAGGGTCCCTATGACTCAGAACTGATTTGACAGCACTCAACAATAACAACAGGAGCTCTGGTAGCAAAGTGGCTACAAATTGGGCTGCTAATCTCACGATCAGCAGTTCGAAACTACCAGCTATTCCTCAGGAGAAAGAGGAGGCTTTCTGCTCCCTTAAAAATTTACAGCCTCGGAAACCCTACGCAGGGTCACTATGAGTTGGAACCGACTCCATGGCACATAACAACAACAACAACAATTCAAATCAATGCAAAGTGCTGACTCTGTGGTTTTCAGCCCAACTTATAACTCACCATTCCACCAGGGCTCCTTGCTGCTAAGTGGTCTTAAGCCACTATTTTTACAAGGAGCTCTGGTAGCGTAGTGGTTACGAATTGGGCTGCTAATCTCAAGGTCAGCAGTTCGAAACTACCAGCTTTTCTGTGGGAGAAAGAAGAGGCTTTCTGCTCCCATAAAGATTTACAGCCTCGGATACCCTGTACAGGGTCACTATGAGTCAGAACTAACTCCACGGCACACAACAACACGCATTACTTTAAAATCCAACAATGCTAAAAGCCCTGGTGTGACACTGTAGGTTAAGCACTAGACTGCTAATTGAAAGGTCAGTAGTTCAAAACCCTCCAGGCACTCTTGGATATACTATACAGGTTAGCTATGAGTCAGAACTAACTCAAAGGCACACAACAACAACCACAATGCTAAGTTGGGGTCCACAAGTAGCACAGATGTTAAGTGCTGCAACACTCACCAAGTCCACTCAGAGTTACCTTGGAAAACAGGTCTGACCATTCGCTTCCAAAAGTCAACCGCTGAAACCCTATGGATTGCAAACATAACTCAAGGACAATGCTAAGTTACACCTGAGAACAACACTGTTTCCGGTTATGACCTGTCTTTAAAAAACGGTCTTCCTTTTTATCACTGACCCTTCACTTTACCGAGCATGATGTCTTCCTCTAGGGACTGGTCCCTCCTGACATCATATCCGAAGCATGTGCATGTAAAATAGGACATTGGAAGGGCAATGTATTAGATTAGGAATAGGGAAGTATAAAGAATACTAGCCTGCCAGAAGAAAGATCAGCCTTAGAAGAAATACAACTAGAATGCTCCTTAGCAGCAATCATGGTGAGACATCAGCTCACTTACTTTAGACATGTTACAAGGAGAAACCAATCGCTGGAAAAGTAGAGTAGAGTTTGGTACAGAAAATTAAAACCATACCCCAACCCATCACAGCCGAGCCTACAGTACAAAGTAGAATTGCCCCCTAGGCTGTCCAAGGCTGTCATCTTCATTAAAACCAGTCACCAGATCGTCCGCACGTGGAGTGGCTGACCAGTTTGAAGAACTGACCTTCTGGTTATCAGCTGAGCCCTTATTCACTGTGCCAGCACTCCTTGGTAAAGTAAAATGTCAGAGAAGAGCCCTCCATCACAAGGATTAATACACTAGTTATAATAAAGGACTCAAACATCCCAACATTCATGAAGACGCCGCAGGACTATGCAATGTTTCATTCTGTCGTACCTGGTAACTAACTAGCTGTTGTCGCCGTGGAGTCAATTCTGACTCATAGCAATCTTCATGGGGTTTCCGAGGCTGTACATCATTATAAAAGCAGAAAGCCTCATCTTTCTTCTCCTGTGGAGTCCTGCTAGATTCAAACTGCTGACTTTGGGGTTTTCAGGCCAACTTATAACCCACCACTCTACAGCGGCTCCTTGTTGCTGTGATAAGTGGTGTGAAGTTCCTATTTCTACTAGGAACCTTTGCATTATTTTAAAGTCCAAATAATACTGATAAAAGTAATACAACACATTAATGACAATCATTTGTGTGCTGATTTACTGGATTCTGGACAAGCACACATGGGACACTGTAGGCGCCTCACCAAGAAGTGTCTCACTAGTGTTGTTGTTGTTGTTGTTGTTGTTGTACCGTCGAGTCGGTTCTGACCCATAGTGACCCATATAGGGTTTCTGAAGAGCAGCTGTTGAGTTTGAACTGCCCACCTTAAGGTCCAAACTGGCTTTGCAGTCCAGCACATTAACCCACAGCACCATACCCATAGCTACCTCTTTATACAAAGTCTTTATAAGTCAGAGCCAACTCGAAATGCAACTAATAACAACAACATACACTCACAAAGACGTGTACTTAAATGGCATATGCATCTTCTGTCTAACTCAAACTAAGGCAGAGATAGCAGGTTTGTGTGACAAGTTTTCATTTTAACCCCACCTTGAAGCTGCTCTTTAACTTCATATTCTGGCAACCAGTTTTAATACCTTTCATATCTCTTTTATCTGTCACTAACTCTAATTCTCATGTCTCATTGTTCGATCTTACAGAAAAATCAGTTGTCATCATGCTCCAACAACTTCCTCTACACGTCACCTAATTCCCCTGCTGAAATTGAGTGACAATCTGCACTTTACTGCCCATCCATTGTACCCAACCTTCTGAAGTTTCAGTGTGTGAGACACCTGTGGGCACAGCATAGAATTCATACACTTGATTCCAGGCAAGTCCAGAAGAGGTGGTGATGAGCAGCCCTGGCTGGGCCTAAGTAGCTGCACTGGGGGTCCCAGGTGGGGGGTCATCTGTGTACTCACAGTTCAGGATCAAAAACTTAATATAGATTACCTCCTTCACACATTCTATTGTTGTATTGTTACTATTCAATGTCCTGTTTCTGTGAGGTAGTCATTATTAAGATTTTATTACTTATTAATATATGCTGGGTATAATTCACATTCCACCACTCATCCGTCTATTTGCATATGGTGATGGCTTGCATGTTGCTGTGAGGCTAAGCTCTACCATCTGTATTTGGAATGCCAACACGGTCACCCATGGTGGACAGGTTTCACCTGAGCTTCCAGACTAAGACAGACTAGGAAGAAAAAAGGTAGCCACTGAAAACCTTATGGATAGCAATGGAGCAATGTTAGGCAGCACTGTCAGATAGGAACAAACTATGATGAAGAGCATCATAATATTGTCAGATGTCGTGCCAGAAGATGAATCCCTAAGCTTGAAAGGTACTCAAATACGACTAGGAAAGAGCTGCTTCAAAGTAGACTTGACCATGAGGATGCACATGGAGCAAAGCTTTCAGGACCTTCATTTTCTGATGGGGAACAACTCAAAATGAGGAGAATCTGCTGCAAACATCCACTATTAATCAGAACACTGAATGCACAAAGTATGAATCAAGGAAAATAGGAAGTTGTCAAAAGTTAAATGAAATGCATAAAGATTGATATGCTAGGCCGTAGTGGGCCGAAATGGGCTGGTATTGGCCAATACGAATCTGACAATCATAGGGTTTACTATGCTGCGGAATGGCAAATTTAAGAAGAACAACATCACATTCATCATCAAAAAGAACATTTCAAGATCTATCTTAAAGTATAATGTTAACTATGATATGATAATATCTATACATCTAGAAAGACCAGTTAATATCACTATTATTCAAATTCACACACCAATCACTGAAGCCAGTGATGATAAAATTGAAGAATTCTACCATCTTCTTTGGAGTCCTGGCGTGGTACTGTGGGCTAATATGTCAGACTGAAAATCATTTGAACTGCAAAGTTGGCGGTTCAAGTTCACCAGCTGCTCCTCGGAAACCCTATACAGGGCTGCTATGGGTCGAAATTGACTCGACAGCACTTAACAACAACAAACCATCTTCTTCAGTCTGAAATTGAACAAACATGCCATCAAGATGTATTGATAATTACTGGTGATTGGAATGCAAAAGTTGAAAATAAAGAGGAAGCTTCAGGAATTGGAAAATGAGCTTTGACAATAGACATGGTGATAAAGATCACATGATAGAATTTAGCAAGAAGAATTATTTCTTCCTTGGAAATACATTTTTTAAACAACATAAAAGATGGCTATACACATAGACTTCACAGAATGGAATATATAGAAACCAAAAGGATTGCATCTGTGGAAAGAGTTGGTGGAAAAATTCCATATCAAAAACAAAAACCAAGCCAGGGGGAGACTGTGGAACAAACCATCAGCTGTTCATATGCAAATTCAGGCTGACACTGAAGAAAATGAGAGCCAAAAAAGACCTTTTATACATCTCTCCTGAATTTAGAGATCATCTGAAGAGCAGATTTGATGCAGTAGGTACTAATGGCCAAAGACCAGAGGAGCTATGGGAGGACATTAAGAACATCATACAGGAAGAAAACTAAAGGTCACTTGAAAATTCAACCAGGAAGAAAAAGACCAGAATAGATGTCAGAAGAGACTCTGACATTGGCATGATAGCATTGAGATACTAAAGTAAAGGGAAGAAATGAGGAAGTAAAAGATCTGAACAGAAAATATTAAAGGACAAGTTGATGAGACAAATTCAAATATTGTAATGAAATGTGCAAAGACCTGGAGAAGAAAACCAAAAGGTAAGAACAAGCTCAACGTTCCTTAAACTGAAAACACTGAGGAAACACACCAACGGAAGTGCTCATTTGTTCATGCCAAAGAATTCGGAAGACAGCCGTCTGCTCAACCGAATGGAAGAGATCCCTACTTGTGCCCATTTCAAAGCAAGGTGACCCAATGGAATCTGGAAATCATTGGGCAATATCATTAGTAGCACATGCAAGCAAAATTTTACTGAAGATAATAAAAAAAATAGTTGTAGGATGAAATTGACAGAAATTCTAGACAGGTTCAGGAGAGAACATGGAATGAGACATATCATTCCTAATGCCAAATGAAATTTTGATCGAAATCAGAGACTACCAGAAATATGTTTACTTGTGTTTGTTGACTGTGCACAGGCACTTGGTTGAGGATCAAAACAAATTATAGATAATACTGTAGAAAATGGAAATCGCAGAACACTTAATTGTGCTCGTGAGAAACCTGTATAGAGACCAAGAGGAAATCTTTCTACCACAACAAGGGGATAGTGCATGTTTTAAAATCAGAAAAGGTGTGTATCAGGGTTGTATCTTCTCACCATAATTATTTTAAGTTTCATGCACTGCCAGAAGAACAAACTAATCTGTCTTGGAAGAAGTGCTGCCGGAAAGCTCCTCAGAGGTGAAGATGGCTAAACTTGGTCTCACGTACTTCGGACATGTTTGTCTGGAGGGACCAGCCCCTGGAGAAAGGCATCGTGCTTGGTAAAGTAGCTGGCCAAGGAAAAAGAGGAAGACCCTCATTGACATGGGTTTGCACAGTGTCTTGAACAACGGACTCAAACACAGGAATGATTATGAGGATAGTGTTTTGGTCTGTTGTGCGTAGAATTGAAACTGATTAGACAGCCTTCAACAATGACAACAGAACCATATTGATAAATATACCTGTTTATTTGCATATTGTATATAGTATCCTTAAATGGCTCTGGTAGTGTAGTGGTTACGAATTGGGCTGCTAACTTCAAGGTCGGCAGTTTGAAACTACCAGCTGTTCCACAGGAAAAAGATGAGGCTTTCTGCTCCTGTAAACATTTGCTCCCTCGGAAATCCTATGCAGGGTCACTATGAGTTGGAACCGACTCCACAGTGCTTAACAACAACAACAACCCCGAATTTATATCACTTGCATTAAGTAACAAAAGCCTCTATGTATCCAGACTCTTTACTTTTCATTTCCTTTAATAACCATTTTTTTAAAAAAAGTGTACTTCTCTGCTGATTAACTGTGAAGATCGTCAGATTGTCACTTTGCTAATTAATGTTGCAAATCATTAGATTGTCTCTCAGGAAGTTGACTCTGACTGGAATTCTCCTAACAATCTAGATGTTAGGGTTGGGTTAGAGGTGGGGTTAGGTCAAGGGGCATCACAGGGTGTCTAAGTGGCAGCTTCAGCACATCGACTCCTCCGGCACCTGAACACAGACGACAAGCCCTGAAGAAACACCTTCCACCATTAGTGCCTAATGGCCGTTCATGTCACATCCTTTCAGAGCAGTCTATATGTTTTAGTGACTGTGCCCACAAAAGGGCAATGACTCAGATCAAAGGGACTGATGGGAACACTTTAGCTGGACCTGGGTGAGAGTTGGGTCTGACCCATAGTGAGGAGTGCAGTGTTGAGAATGTCACCTTCTTCCTTGCCCAGTCCCTCTCCTGGGCTGACCAGCAGATTGAAAGGCATGCAGCGCTCGACCAGAAGAATAGTAAATCTTCTGACTGTGTCAGTGGCTCACCACCGAGTCAGTACTAAGGGGCGACGGAGGAGTAACTTGCTTCATACACCACAAACACACACACTCGGGGAACCCCACCTCCAGGGGCAACAGAGCTCATCACTGTAACTGGACATCTAAGTCAGCAATCCTATAATGCCTTCACATAGTGATCCAGAAAGGAGCTGATTGTATTTGTCATAACTTTGTACAGAAATTTAAAAAGTGGCCTTAATGAAAACTACTATCCACTGAAATAATTGGCTTCCTGTTTGTTTGCCATGCTGTCCTGACTTGCACATGGCTGTGATGTTGGCAGCTATGTCACCAGAATTTCAAACACCAGCAGTCACCCATGTGGAAGCTGGGCTTCCTGACTAAGACAGATGAGGAAATAAGGCCTGGCAATCTATATCTAATTAGTCAGTGCAAACCCTGTGGGTCACAGCAGACCATTGCCTGATATTGCTCAAGAAGGAGACCGCTAGCTTGGAAGAGGCTCAGTATGCAGTGTCTGCTACAATGGATGTGAGCACGCCGAGGGTTAGGAAGCGTGTACAGGCCTGGACAATGCTGCTCTGTTGGACATGGGGCCGCTATGACTCAGAGCCAACTCAGTGGCAACTGGTAACAAGCAGAAGGGAGCTTTTCCTTTGGAGTCTGTTGCACAAACCCAGGTTGGTTTCCCAACTTTATTTCTCACTGGCATAGTGGGTTTGGCATTGAACTTTTAACTGCAAGGTGGGTGGTTCAAATCCACCAGCTACTCCTCAAGAAGAAGACGAGGTTGTCTGCTCCCATAAAGTCTGACATTCTCGGGAACCCTAGGAGCAGGACAACTCAGTCCTACCAGGTAGCTCGGAGTCCAAATGGATTGGACTGCAGTGGGTAAACAGAGGCAGGCAAACATGGCAACTTGCATAACCTCTTGGTGGTGGGGGTTGTGTGCCCTGGAGTCAGTTCCAACTCACAGTTACCCTGTACATGGTTTCCAAGGCTATAAATCTTTACAGGAGCAGAAAGCCTCATCTTTCTCTGGCGAAACTGCTAGTAGTTCTGAACTGCTGACTGTGTGATTAGCAGCCCAACTCATAACTACTATGCTACCAGAGTTCCTCTTAGAGCTTAGCTTCTTTACTTGTAAAATCAGGAGAATGGAAGTACCCATCTCATAAAGTTATTCTGAAAAACAAATGGCATATCTAAAGTGCATAGCATAGTGATCTTCATAAATTAAAAGCTCAAGAAAAGGTTGAAATATAATTCAAAAGTGTCATTAGCAGGTCACTGGGATTATTCATAGATGACTTGTTGTTGTTAAGTACCTTTGGGTCAGTTCTGACCTGTACTGACCCTATATAAGGTTTCTGATGCTGTAAGTTTTTGCTAGAGCATAAAATCTCATCTTTCTCCCACAGAGTGGTTGGTGACTGGAATCACCAACCTTGTAATTCGCAGTACAGAACTGATCTATGGTGACACCATGCTCCATAGGATCAAATAGATGCTTTAAATCGTATTTTGGTGTTATATGAGTCAGTTCCGACCCATAGCAACCCTGTATAGGGTTTCCGAGGAGCAGCTGGTGAGCTTGAGCCCCCAATCTTGAGGTTCAAATTTACTTTGCAGTCCAGGGCATTAACCCACAGCACCACACCAGGACTCCTTAAATAGTATTGTTGTTGTTGTTGTTAAGTGCCGTTGAGTCAGTTCCGACTCATAGTGACCCTGTATAGGGTTTCCAAGGAGCGACTGGTGAGCTTGAACCACTGACCTTGTAGTTTAAACGGCTTTGCAGTCTGGTGTGTTAACCCACAGCACCACACCAGGACTCCCTTAAGTATAGATGTTTATAATTTGACTTTATCAACAGCACTGGACCATATAAAAATATTTCTTAAATCAAGTTTGACAGATTTAATTTACCTTAGGCACAGTATCTTCAACCATTAATAGACTATAGTAGTTGTTTATATTTCAAATTAGTTTTAAATGCCAGTGACTTATGTTAGCTTGCAAATTGGAAAAAATGAAACAAAACTTTGGATTACTAAAATCTATCCTAAAGCAATCCTTCACACAAGTTATCATTTTCAGATGTTAGCATGTCAAAGTTGACTAGGTAATTCGTTCAAGGGCAATGATAACACTTTATTAAAATAGTTTTGCTAAAATCTCCACCAGCACACACCCCATAGCAGAAAGTCAGTTCATGCACAGGAATGTCGTACGTTGTCCAAAACACACCCACCTTCCTGGCCTCGATGACAACCTTTCCTGCGCAGCACGTCTTCCACAGACTTGTCAAATGACAAGTACACACTTTGAAGCAAACCCTGTAAATATACATAAATGGAGAACTAGAGCAAAGATAAACATTGAGCTCTTGATGCCATGATAAAGCACAATATGAAAACACAAAATAGAATCTTCAAACTGGGGTGGTGTGATCAAGACTCCCGTGTTTTAAACTCAGCAGGTTGAAGTCCTTTCTAGTTGATTATCCCCAATGCATGAGATTTTTGAAACTTTGTTTTTAGGCATGACACAGAAAAATGGGAGTCTACAGTAAGAACGGGCCAACTGGAAGAAAAACCAGGGGAGCCCTAGGAGTCACACTTCAGACCTCTCCTCTAAATAGTCTAAGAAGTGTTTTCCTGACCACTGTGTTCTTGCATTTTGCTAAAGGTCTCAGAAGGGCTGGTCACAGTCCGTGTGTGAACACTGACAACAACACGTCTACCAGAGCTCCCCTGACACACACAGATGCCCCCTCCCAGCCGCAGAGGAGTGGTCAACCTTGCAGAGGGAGCTAGTCATCATAGAGAACCATGTGAGCGCCCAGATGATCATAGATGACCCATTCAACAAGCTGAATACTTCTAGGCTTTGTACTAAAACGACTGAGTTTAAACGCGTATTTACTTCCAATGACTGTACAATTATCTAGAGAGAAAACCAGGCTGACCTTCCTTTTTGGGTCCTAAACATGCTGGTTCTAAAAAGATCCTCTTCCCCAAAATGCTTTTCAACATGAAAATGGAATTATTTTCCCATAAATAAATAGCCCTTTCCTTAGAAACAGACAGGTGTTCATTGGCTCCCATATCTTTTCAATACAAAACTGGAAACAAAGGAGTTGTTTCAACTGCAGTAAAACAAACCCAGATTTACCAGAAATATCTGAAGGGGGTAGACTTCTTGATCCTCAGACTAGTGCCTGGTATGGAGCTCAATGACTCAATGTTGGGGACTCCGAGGCAGGTGGTGTGCTTGTGTAGGAGACTGTGTGCCTTCAAGAAGCCCTTAGTCAGTGAGTGTCAGTGGGTGTGTGGTGTCTTACCAGAGCCCTGCTCTGCATATTCAGATGTGAACATACACCGAGAGCCACACTGTGTGTGCGTGTGAGTGTGCAAATGTATGTGAGCAGGCGTGTCTCTGTGTACCTGTATGTATGTGCTCATGTGTGTGATGAGTGTGTCTGTGTCTATGTAGAGTATACTTGTGAGTGTGTATAGTGTGGTGTGTAATGCATGTGGTGTGTGTTTGCAGGTATGTAAGTGCATGTCAGTAAGCAAATGTGTAGTGTGGGTGTCTGTACAGTGTGTGTGCTGTATGGTGTGTGAGTGTGCCTCTGTATGGTGTTGGTGCATGTATGTCTCTCTGTGTGTATGTATGTGAATGGATGATTGTGTATGTGTGGTATGTGGTACATGTGTGTCTGTGGGTGCGTATGTGCATGTAGGTAAATAAACAGGTATGTGTGAATGTGTGTCTGTTTCTGGTGTGTGGTATATGTGTGGCTGCTTCTGGTGTGTGCATGTATGTGAATGGATGATTGTGTATGCGTGGTGTGTGGTACATGTGTGTCTGTGGGTGAGTATGTGCATGTAGGTAAATAAACAGCTATGTGTGAGTGTGTCTGTTTCTGGTGTGTGGTATATGTGTGGCTGCTTCTGGTGTGTGCATGTACGTGAATGGATGATTGTGCATGCGTGGTGTGTGGTACATGTGTGTCTGTGGGTGAGTATGTGCATGTAGGTAAATAAACAGCTATGTGTGAGTGTGTCTGTTTCTAGTGTGTGGTACGTGTGTGACTGGATGACTGTGTCTGTGGGTGTGTGCATGAACGAGTGTGTGCGACGCTTCTCACCAGCACCTCACGCTCAGAACCCACTGCCAGCCCACCTGGAGCCCTCACGCACCCTGAAGTGACTCTCCCGGGAGGCCCCTTTGGCCACGAACATCCTGCTCTGCTCGGTCTGCAGCCGCTCATAGAAGGGCTCGTCCAGCGTGAAGCTGTCAATCAGATCGCAGCCCAGGTACAAGCTGTAGGTCTCGCCCGCCACCTGCACCGTGATATTCTTCCACTGGGAGTCAGCCAGCCCCACGTCCTCCAGGGAGATGACGTGCTGATTCCCGTCCACCCAGTAGATGAGGTCCAGTGTGTCGGCCGGGCCATTGGAGATGATCTCAAACTGTCGCTGCCCGGGGCCAGGTCCCTCCACGGCTAGAAGGGTGCCCCGGGACTTCCTGTCCTGCTTCATGGTGACCAAGAGGAAGAAGCCCTCCTCCCGCCGCAGCATCTTGGCCATCTTGATGAAGTCGGCGGTGTTCACCGGAGGGATGTAGTCAAAGCGCACGAACCGGTATGCTGGCACGCTGGGGTCGGGCCCTCGGAACTGCTTGGCACCGATGGTCTTGCGGTTTATGTTACTGATACTGAAAAGGTTGAAGGAAGTGTCATCGTCCCAGTCACCAGCTGCTGAAGGGAACAGTGGCAAGGAATTACTAACAAACAGGAAGTAAGGACACGTGGGCTCAAAAGCCAATCAAAATTCTATAGCCAATAAACACATGCAGTCACCCAGCACTCAGCTGCTCCTCTTCATTCTTACAAGAATGTCAACACTGCATTTCACATAAAGCCACTATCATCTGTGCTAGAATCCTCATGGCATAAACATTAACTTCTCAGTCGCTAGCCAAAAGGTTGACGGTTCAAACCCAACCAGAGATGTCTAGGAAGAGAGCCTGCCAATCCATTTCTGAAAGACCCTAACCAGGACTATTCTGCACACATGAGGTCACCATGAATTGAAATCGACTTGATGGCAACTGGGAGGTAGATTAGTATCATCTAACCCAGGGTTGCTAACAAGAATCCACAGGGCAGTTGCTGGTCTACAAAGGTGGTTTCTACCTTCAGGAGCTCATGATGAGGTATCAGTCAGCAACCTCACCAAGCACAAGGTCCAGTTCGGCTGGCATTTTCTACAGCAAGACTTTCTCAATAAAGAAAGCAATGCCTGGTTCATGCTCTGGCAAAGTGCTGCGTCTCGTCACAAAACACACGTATAGCTCCTGTTCTTGGCTTATATTTCAGACCTCCTTCTATTTCAGGCTCTCCCTGAGAGCCCAGAAAAAAAGAGGACTTTCCAATAAAGAAATGCATATTTCTCTTTTCAGAAAGAAACTAAACCACATGTTGCTTTCTTGTAGAGATCATCTGAGGTCAGCCATTAGGCAGGTATGTCTGGATTTTGTGAAGCCAGATTACCCTACTCATGGTGCATGCCAGGGGTGAGAAGCTGAGGTGCTCAGCTTTTAGTGTTTCATCTAGCACTTGATGCATTAAAACATGATATATATGGTGTTAGCGATAAAAGTCTGAATTT
Source organism: Chrysochloris asiatica (assembly GCF_000296735.1). Lineage (NCBI taxonomy): Eukaryota > Metazoa > Chordata > Mammalia > Afrosoricida > Chrysochloridae > Chrysochloris > Chrysochloris asiatica. Next base: position 538,503 of record NW_006408879.1, read on the forward strand.
TGATAGTGCTATTTAGCAATATACCACAATTATTGAAAATTAGCAATTTTGTATGAAGAGATTCTAAAGTTATAATCTAAGGCTATCACCACAAATTTCTAATGATTTATTCACAGCTATACTGATTGTGGCATCCTTTCCACTAGGAAAAGTAATAATATAGTGAGAATTGGACTAAAAATATTGAAGAATCCTAGACAATTGTTTGGGGAGCTCATTGATTGACTCCATACAATAAGCACTGGGCTGAAAGAAACCACAAGGATTGCAGTTCAAGTCCTCCAGCTGCTTCACAGGATAGAGATGAAACTTTCTGCTCCCGTGGAGATTTTGTTTAAAAAAGCCTCAGAAACCCTATATAGGGTCACTATGAGTCAGAACCAATTCAAAGGCACTGAACGGCAACATAAAGTTGTTTAAAATGATGTATATGAAAATAAACACATGGGGAAATGTTTATGGTATATTTTAAGTGATAAGACAATGATTCTAAGTAAGTTCTAAAACACTAACTGTTCCAATGTTGTGAATATTGGAAAAAAGGACTCAACTGTGCATAGAGGAACGTAGCTCTAGGTAAAAGGGTGCTTTTCTTTCATACCTGAACTTCTCAAAATCAGTTACATTATATGTATTCAAAAAGTAAGTGCATATAATAATTATGAAGAAGCTTGTATCAGGTGGGTGCGCTCTGTCTGGCCTCCGCTCTTTCTCATCACTCAGCTAACGGGAAGGCTGTGTGAACACTCACCTTGTGAGGTGGAAGATGCCCAAAGAGCCAGCAGGGCCAGTCGCCAGAACATACTGCTTCCTGGGGAAAAAACAAACCTGGTTAGTTCAGAACACACAACCACAACATTTACCAGGGGTGTCATCTTCACTCATATGACCATTTAAACATTGGTTTTGCCCTGCTTGTAGTGGAACTGGCCCAGACACACAGAGACCTCATGGACAATGGACCATAACACTGCCGGTTCCTGCAGCTTCAAGATGGGTGATCCCTTGGACTTACAAGGACTGATTTTCGTCTCAGTTTAGAAGTTGTTGAGCATCTTAACTACATACAAGCCTCCATTGACAGCTGGGTGGAGGTGCATTGGAATCGAACCTGGGCCTCATGCCAGGACAGTGAGAACTCAGGTACTGAACAACGTAGACTTCATACTCTAAAATGATTGCATGTAAAAACCAGTAATAAATGGCTGGGGGAAGATGGACTGGAAAAGAAAGTGCTTTTCAAATAGATTCTTCTAACTGCAGGTATTAATTAGTCAATGGATTAGTACGTACTGACAATGACTGTGCTAATCCCATTCCAAATAGCCAAGTATCTGCATTATGGACTCCTGATAATGTCATGTTAAGTAAATGCTGCTGCCCTGTTTGATAGAGGAATAATGAGAAAAACTGACAGATTAAATCTTACCCAGAGCAGTGGGGCCAATAAGCTGTGCAGCCGGGAACTTTACCCCAGAATCTGAATGTCAACTTGTTGTTGTTAAGGGCCGTCAAGTCACTTCTGACCCATAGCGACCCTGTATAGGGTTTCCAAGGAGCACTTGGTGAGTTTGAGTCGATGACCTTTTGCTCCAAACCAACTTTACTGTCCAGCGCATTAACCCACAGCACCACACCAGGACATATGAACAGCAGTGATACACACACACACATACACACACAGGCATGAGGGACCTCTAAAAACTTTGTGGGAAAATTCCATTATCTTTTGATTCCATTTTCTCACAAACTTTTTGATGAGCCCTGTGTGTTTAGGCGTTGGGCTGCTAACCACGGGGTCGACAGTTAGAACCCACCAGCCCCTCTGAGGGAGGAAGATGAGACCCTAAGGATTCACAGGTGTGGCAATGCTGTACAGGGTAGTGGTGCTTGACAACAACAACAGCAAATACACACACATCCCAGCCCTAAAAACCAGACTCACTGGCATTCTGGCAATTCCTGTTTAAGGTTTCCAGTGAATGGGTGGTGGGTTTGAACAGCCAACCTTGTGGGCAGTAGTCTTGTGTTTATTCTTTCCCACCACAGAAGGACCCCATACATGTACAGATACACACACATGCACATATGGAGGTGTAGGTATATGTAGACATCCATGTGCATGTGTATACACATCTGTGTGTATGTGTGGGGTCTTGCTGTGGTACTAGACTAGTTACCACCAGGTTGGATGTTCAAACCTACCAGCTGCTCCTTGGAAACCCTATTCAGGGTCGCTATAAATCAGAACCAACTTGATGGCACTTAACAACAACAAACAGCAACCGGGTGATAGAAAACATAAATGTGACAATCCATGAAGACATTTTGTATAAATATCCAAGATAAAAAGTTATGCATAACTTAATTAAAGAAAGTAAATCTTGACTGCATTTGAAAGTAAGAAGTCAACTGAATTTGATGTGGCATTCTTATGAAAACCATACCGTCTGCCTTAACAATGGTTTATCCTGCTGTTCGGTTTTCCTCCAGGCCTGTTTTTCCATTCTTGGGGATTTTGAGTTGGCGTGCACCCACAGTACTGGACCAGGAGTCAGGGGCCTGGGCAGGAGCCAGGCTGCAGAGTTAACCCTTGCTGGCCTCTGGAAAAGGAGCCCTCTTGTTGGTCAGGCACCGGGCTGCTAGTCTCAAGGTTGGTGGTTCAAAGCCACTAGCAGCTCTGAAGGAGAGCGATGAGGCTGTGTGCTCCTACAAAGATGCATGGCCTCCGAACCCTGAGCAGCAGTCCCACTCTGTCTCATGGAGTTGCTCCAAGTCAGAATCAACTCACTGGCAGTGGGTTCATCCCTGGTGGACTCTGAGCAAGGTGGGTCTCTGTCCTCTGGCCAGCCTCATGACATACAGACACAACCCCAAGGTCCATCGGGAAACTTAGGTGCACCTCATGCTATTCAAAGCTAACACTTAAACCTCCCTCTGCCCCCATAGTTAGAATATTGAAGAAAGCCAAGATGATTCCCTCTCAAAATGGCCAGTGAATTCGGAATGGGGTGGCAAATTCTCAGGAGTGGCAACGTATTCTGCAGAGTAAGGGGTGTGTCCTGCCCGACCTCAGGGCCCCTCACAGATTTAGCATTGTGTCTGACCAACGAGATGGAATGGCCAAGTGGCAGCATCAATGGACTCAAGCGTGGCAACAATAGTGAGGTTGGCCCAGGATTGAGCCGTGTTTCGTTCTGCTGTGCATAAGGTCACTATGGGTCGGTACCAACTCAATGACACCTGACAACAATAATGCTAGACATATATCAGGAGACCTGATGGTGCATTGGGGGAGTGGTGGCTCCATACAATAAGCATGGGACTGCAAACCACAAGCCAACCACCCACTCAGTGGGAGAAAGATAGGGCTTTCTGTTCCCACACAGATTTAAAAACCTCAGAAAACCCTATACAGGGTCGCTGTGAGTTAGAACCAACTTGAAGGCATTTAACAACAACAACAGTAGCATGTTGGGTTAGGCATTGGACTGCTTACTATAAGGTTGGTGGTTCAAATCCACTAGCCCCTCTTCAGGATGGGCACTCTGTTCTTGGAAAGACTGAGGCCTCATAAACCCCAGAGAACAGTTTCTCCTCATCTGATAGGGTTACTCGGAGTCAGAATCCACTCGGTGATTTGTTTTTAGTGGGGAAATTCCGGTCTCTGGTGCCCCCTTGAGGAGCTCTGCTGGTGCAATGGGTTAATTATTGGGCTGCTAACCATGAGGTCAGTGGTTAAACCCACCAGCTGCTTCAAGGGAGACAGATGAGGCTGTCTGTGCCCATAAAGATTTATCGTCTCAGAAACTCTGAAGGCTAGTTCTACTTTGTCCTTTAGGTTGCTATGAATTGAGATGGACAGTCATGAAGTCGACTTGTCAGCCTCCACCTAAACCCTAATGTGGGCTTGTGCTGAAGCTGGATGGCCCCAAGGCAGGTGCCGAGAGCAGAGTATGTCTCAGCTGCCTGGGCCCGAAGCCTTGCCTGGAGGACAACCTGTTTACCCGAGGACAGCTAAGAGTATTCGCTGCCCATCTGTCTCCTCATCATTAAAAACGTCTGCCTTGTGGGGCTGCTAGGAGAAATAATGGAGCAGATTCATGTGGACAATGCTTAGAGTATCATGTGGTTTAGCAAGCATGCAAGGATGTGTGGAAAAAAGGACAAATACCTATGCGCCTTGAACCTATTCTGCCATGACGCTTGTATGTCATTATAGACGCAGCAGTAACGTTACCAAGACCTGTTGATAGGTTTTGTGAGACGGTAATTGAAATGAGTAAACACCTGTACTGAGAGCAGTGCCTGGCACACAACTGGCTTTAAATGAATAGTGGCTGGACAGGGCGGAACATCTGGAAAGCTTCCGTGTGTCCTCTCACCGTCTGGCAGATGTGGGCTGTCTGGGGCCTCCTCACAGAGTTCCTGCTACCCCTCATTAAAACCACCTTCCCCAGAGACAGCTGCAAGATTATTGGCTCTGGGGAAGTGAGAGTCATCCAAAAATAGTTACTTTCAAAGGTCTGAGTCCCCAGGTTCTTAAACCGAGGCTTCAGCAAACTACCCAGAATTCACTTGTTCACAGACAGATTTCTTAAAAAGTATGTGCTCCTAAATGTCTGTTATTTGTCATGTGAGTCACTGTCCTGTGCTATATCAGGGGACTGTTCCAACAAGTGATCAAGAAATGCCAGATTCACACCACTCTTACCGTGTGCCCAAGCTTTCTCTCATGCACCCCTATATGTTTGCTTATGGTCATGTGTTTCCAAAGGAGAAGAAAGCACTCACTCAGAACTAATAAAGGTCTTAGCAAATTCTTGTTATATCAGTAAGCGAAGAAGAAACATAACTTCTCCAATGGTCAACCTTTACCCCAAAGCAAAGGGGAGAAGAGCAGCTCGATCAGTGGAAAACAGCACAGGTAGAATGGAAATGACAAGAATATGGGCGCCATGTAAAAACTCTAACTCATGGCATGGAGCAATTTATACACAAATCGTTTCAAACCCACTGCTACGCAGCCTATTCAGAGACACTGAGACCTTGTAGGAGAGAGCAGCTCTGCCCCACAGAGCTCCTGACGCTGTAATCTTTAGGGGCAGACGGCCTCGTCTTCTTTCCTGAGGAGCAGCTGGTGGGCTCGAACTGCCAGCCCTGCACTAGCAGCCAAGCGTTTAACCACTCTGCCACCAAACAAAGCCCCCAAACAAGCCCACCGACTAAGTGGGTTCTGAGGCTGTAAATCTTGACAGGAACAGACAGCCTCATCTTTCTCCCAAATTCTCCCAATTCAGCACCACCAGTGTTCCTCATTGTGCCACCAAGGGGAGCCCAATTAGCTATGCACATTTTCACCCAAAATCACAATTTTAAAAAAATAACTTTGGTGAGAGCTATTTATTTACTTCCATCCAGAGTCCCTCACACTGATGTGTTGGCAACCAAAGCCCACTTTCCATCTTCGACAGGGCCAACTATGGACCAATATGCAAAGTGCCTCTCACCCACCTAGAAACAACTGCATACCATGCCAGGAACGCTACTCGTCCGTCATAGACTTGCTTCTGCTGTGGAAGATGCTTAGAATCAGAGCCTTTCCACATTCCCTGACACACCATTCCTAATTTCTTTCTCAACATCCCCCTCCATAACAAACTCTGAAGTGGCGTCTCTTATCCCGTCCATGGGAGCGTGAGTGTCCACACAGACCCCCAGCAGGCAGAGAGTATAGGAACACCAGGATCATTCTGTGAGGAACAAGTGCCAATGGGAGAGACGGTGGGGAAGCTCACGGCTGCAGGAATGCTCACCTGCCCCAGTTCTTTGATTAAGTAGTAAAAGCACGTTGCTACGAGCTAATTACTGTTGACAGTCCACTGACATACCACCCACTCGAAATTACACATCTATTTTAAGTGCTTTTTCTTTCTCTGAGAAATTAAGAGAAATCTTTTTGAAAATCATAGCACAATGGCATGATTTAGTCAATAAAAAAAGCACAAGACAGTCCTTACCTGCTATTTAGATGACTGACTGATGTTCTGAAGCAAGCTCAGGAAGACTGGACACTGGCTGGGCAGGCACTCAGAGAGGCCCCTCACTGCACATGGCCCACTCCCAGCGGCAGCGGCTGCTCCCTTATATGTGCCTCCTGAGTGCTGAGCCCCCACTCACACACAGGGGGCACTGCTGGATTCATCCTCCAAGGGCTGACATCACTCCAGTCCTGAGCCCGCCATTTGCTGTGGTACCTGGAGCAAGAGGCCAAGTCCAGCCCTCTGCTGGGCGCCCCTCCCTTTCAGCCACAAGTGCCAAGGGGGCGGATCGCAGGGTGAGGGACCGCTCCCTCCATCTCCATGTCCCCCTCAGGAAATAAAAGGCTATAAATAAAACTCTCAGGCTGGTCTGGAACTCCCCTTGTGCTGAGGAGGAAGAATGCAAACTCTGCTGGAAGTTGGTTTGCAATTCCAGATGCAGTCAGGGCAGTTCTGAGCCCACAAGCAGTAACAGTGGGAAAGGGTCCATGTGCATGGGTCTCCAGTGTAGACACTGATGAGGTTCGCCACTGAAAGGTTTGCTTTATCAGGAGAAAGGAAAGGAACTTCGAAGGTTTTTTTTTTTACAGTAGTAGTTGTAGCTTTGAGGAATTTGTTTTACTTGAAACCTGCTTCAAAGGTTCGGCACAGGTCCCATAGACACTAGGTGTCTGCCGAGCCCGTAGAGCGTGTTTTCCAAGGGCCAGGGAGCTGTGGACTCGTGCAGGATAAAGATGAGATGCAAGAATAATGCCTCTCTTCATGCCCTCTGAGTCTCCAGCCCTGCCACTCTCCCAGGGAATGGACAGGACAGTGGACAGATAGACACAGAATCGTCCTAACGGGCACAGGCTTCAGTTCTGGGCCACTTCCATCTGGGGCTGCTGTGTGAGTCAGGGACAAGACAAGTCTCAGCCAGGGACAGCTAAAGAGAGCCAAGAGGAAACTAGTGAGCCTGAGGAGACAGACAGAAAGAGAGGGACAAAGAGACAGAGACAGCCAGACTCACACAACGACAGAGACAAAGAGACAGAGACAGGCAGTCACACAGAGACAGAGAAACAGACAGAGTCACACAGACACAGAGAGAAAGAGACAGAGTCACACAGAGACAGAGACATGGAGTCACACAGAGACAGGCAGAGTCACACAGAGACAGAGAGACAGAGACATGGAGTCACACAGAGACAGACAGAGTCACACAGAGACAGAGAGACAGAGACATGGAGTCACACAGAGACAGAGAGACAGAGACATGGAGTCACACAGAGACAGAGAGAGTCACACAGAGACAGAGAGAAGGCAACACAGAGACAGACACAGTCATACAGAGACAGAGACACAGAGACAGAGACAGAGTCACACAGAGACAGAGAGATAGAGACAGAGACAGGCAGTCACACAGAGACACAGACAGAGTCACACAGAGACAGAGAGATGGCAGCAGTAGAGGAGACTTGCATCCCCAAAGCCTTTTTCCTTTCGTCCATTTCCTACCTGCTGGACACCACCACCATCTGACCCAGCTGAAAGGGGACTCTTCTCAAGATGAAAAGTTCGCACCTGCTGAGGGTCAGCAAGTTGGTAACAAAGTCTTCATTGGAATAAAGTGTCCTCATTCTAATTTATGTAACCAAGTTGATGTTGTTGTTGATGACATTAAGTACCCTTGAGTGGGTTCCGACTCACGGCAGCCCTGTATAGGGTTTCTGGAGTCCTGGTGTGGCACTATAGGATAATCATTGGACAGCTAACCAAAAGATAGAAGGTTCAAACCCACCAGCTGCTGCTTGGAAATGCTATACAGGGTCACTGTGAGTCAGAACTGCCTCCATGGTCCTTAACGACATAAGGTTTCTAAGGCTGTACATCTTTGTAGGTGCAGAAAGCCTCACCTTCCCCTCCCATAGCCACTGGTGGGCTCAAACCACTGACCTTGGGGTTCACAATCCATTACTTATCCTACAGAGCCACTGTGCTCCCCACCAAATGGATGTTGTTGTTGTTATGTGTCGTCGAGTCGGTTCCCACCCATAGTGCACCAAATGGATAAGTTATCTCCAATTGCAAAGAAGAATGTAACGCCTGCTTTCCTTACAGAGTTCTCTGAGGAAAATGGCCCGCTCGTCAGCTCACCTTACTCTGCAGCCAGAGAGTCACAGGTGTTACATGTGTCTTCACTGTTGCCTTCCTTCCACATTGACAGAGCAAAACAGTTGAAGGCAGAGTTTCCAGGAGCTTGTGGGAGGAAAAGCGGGGATACTGTTTCCGTAACTGTCAGAGACGTGAGCTGTGGACGTGGCTGACTTTGGAGAAGAAGGTAACGTATCTGTGACCACGTGCCCAGTGCCTTTGTGGGCAGTTCAATCACACTGCCTGGTCTCTGGGGCTGTGTCCGGGAAAGTTGGGGAGCAGTTCTCATCTCTTGTGCACAGCCTGACATCTCAGGGAGCTGCTCTGTCCTTTCTTCGTGCACCACCACCAGACCCCCAGAGTCCCTGACTGGTGCAGATTGTAGAAGGCGCAAGTCCCCCTAGAATTGCCTTGGGAAAAAAGGGCTGTGGACCAACCACTGAGAATGCCATGGAGCACAGCTCTCCTCTGAGTCACATGGCATGGCTCAAGGGGCAACTAGACAATGCAGTTAGGACACCCCGGGCCAAAGCCAGCACTTCCCCTCAGAGCTGTTGCAATGGGTCAGTCACAGAGAGGCAGAGACGGGCCCTTCCGAGGTCCAACTGTTTCTGTCCTTCAACCACAAACTGTGATCCCTTGGACATTGCTTTGCCACCTCCACCTAAATCTTGGTTAAGTGAGGACAAACCCAGAACCTCATTCTGGGCAGTTAGCCCCACGTAGTATGGCCTGGCCAACACCGGGCAGGCGCAGCCACCTACCACCACAGTAGGTAGCATCTGGACTCCTTCTTCTCTTTTTGCAACCATTTCCCACAAAGCACCCACAGACAGAGTTTATGAGGTAGACCAGGGAACCTCCACTAGAAAGTTCTCAGTGCCCCCCCACCACCACCACCACCACCACCATATTTAGAATAAATCCAAATTCCCATATTGGCCTCAGACGACCTGCCTACCTTGCTACCCCTGGGTTTTGGCTGAACTTGATACTGCAGTTTCTCTCTCATTCTTTATTGAATGTGTTCCTATTGGCTTTACTCTCACCCCTCCACCAACTGTTCTGCTAAGTTTACAAATGACCGCTCGTCAGTCTCTTGAGTTAGTTGATTTCACTTTCCTTGAAGCATTTAGAGTCCAGTGACTTAAATTCTCTGCTGTCCCTTCTCTGGCCTTTTAGTCTCATTTAAACTGGTTTCTTCCCATTCTCTGACCTCTGATTGTCAGGTGTCCCTGAGCTCAGTCCCAGATCTTCCTTTTTTCTATCTCTATTTTCTTACTTCTTTGCTGATACCATCTAATCTGATAACATTGTATATTGTCAAAATGCAGAAGACTTACATGTTTACACCCAGACAGGACTTCTTCACTGAACGCCAGACTCAGAGACCCAACTGCCTATGAGAACCTCTCTTTGGATGTCTAGCAGTGATCTTCAAGGTACTGAGTCCATAACTGGTTTCCTAGTGTCCATCACACCTGCCATTTTTATGGTGTTTCCTTCTCCCTCACTGGCAATCCCTCCTATTGGATTCATCTGTGAACATTTTTGATCTCTGTCTCTCTTTGCCACATTCAAATGGCAGAAGATTTGGTTGGCTCTTTTCTTTCAAAGTCAGTCTCCAATCTGGCCAATTCTTACCAAGTCCTGTACTATCAGTCTGCTCTATGCGACCATTTTCCACTTGGAGTAGGATCATAATCTCCTAACCGATCTTCCTCCTTCTTCCCTTGTAATATTCACCTGAGATCCTGGCTGCCAGAGGAACTGCCCAGGGTGCCACACTTCCACTAGCCTACGCTTGACCTTCTTTGGGTCAGATTCTGTCCAGGGGACAGGAATTCATGGACCCAAAATTTTATAGGGAGAATGATATTTGGGTAAACTAAAGAATCACATCGATTTTGAATGACTGATGACGATAAAGACAAAGAAATAGCCTTAAGTAAAAGCAAGAAATGAGAAGGTACAGGGTGCATGTGCAAAACAAGAAGCCCAGCTTGGCAGAAAGACCCATGAGAAGAGGTTGAGCTTATAGTCAACCATGAATCCTTGGAGTTAAGATGTGAAGTTCAAGAGATCTTTATTCTATTCTCTCATCAATGAGGTCCCATATGTAAAATTATAGTTAAAGCAGTGATACGGTCCAAATTACTCTTGGGATTGATTATTATCACTCAATATAAAAGATAACTCAGAAGGAAGAAGAAGAGACCCAACAAGGCAATAACTTGGAATATTTCCAATATTCTTGTTGCCATAGGCTTAGCTCAACTCATAGCGACCCCAACACAACAGAACAAAGCACTGCAAAGTCCTGTGCCATCCTCACAATTGTCATATTTGATCCTATTGCTGTCCCCACTGTGTCAATTCATTGCATTGAGGGTCTTCTTCTTTTTCATTGACCATCCACTGTACCAAGCGTGATGTCCTTTTCCAGGAACTGGTCCCTCCATACAATATGTCCAAAGTGTAAGAGATGAAACCTCATTATCCTCGCTTCTAAGGAGAATTTGAGTCGTACTTCTTCCAAGATAGACTTGTTTGTTCTTCTGGAAGCCCACAATACTTGCAATATTCGTCTTCAAAACCCTGATTCAAATGCATCAATTACTCTCCAGCCATCTTTATTCACTGTCCAGTTTTCACATGCGTATGAGATGATGGAAAATACCATGACCTGGTTCAGGCATTCTTTAGTTCTCAAATTGACATCTTTGCTCTTAAACACCTTAAAGAGGTCTTTTGCAGATTTGCTTAATACAATAACACGTTGTTGGATTTTTTGATTGCTGTTTCCATGAGTGTGGACAGTGGCTCCAAGCAAAATTATGTCTATGGCAGACTGCAATCTCTTCTTCATTTTTCATGATGTTATTTATTGGTCCAGTTTCCTAGAGAGATAAAAATGGGAGTTTGGAATGAAATAACAGAAATGAGAGTTAAAAACTCTTTAAAACACAAGAAACACTAAGTGAATGTTGTTGGTTAGAAATTTACTGGAAGTGAGAGTGAGTGAACTGTATCTGTGAATTTTGGGGTAACTGCACGCTGTTGGGTTATTAATAGAAAAAGGGAAGATGCAAATCAGAAACTCGAGTCTGTTTTGTATTGACGGTGAAATTGTTGTTGTTCGTTTCTGTTGACTTAGTTCTGAGTCCTAGCAGCCTGTGGACAGCCCAACATAACACCACCCATTCCGTGTCATGGCCACGATTGTTGGAATGTTTGAGGTCAGGAGGTTTAATGAGGAAGCAAAGTTCAACAATGGAAACCTGAGAAAATGCTCTTCGGGGAAGTGTTCCATAAATGGCAGTTGGATCTACCTTCTAGTAGTGACAGGTGGTGGGCCAAGGCTGCTGACTTGTGTCCTACTCAGGTCGGGCCTGTGCCAGCCACTGGAAAGAACCAGCCACTGGTTCATGGAATTGGGATAAAACTGAGAGAAAAAGAGATAAAGAAGGGAGGCTGAGTCAGAAAAAAAAAAAAAAATATGTGCATTTTCTATGCCTGGGTCATGAAGGACCCATGGATTTGGTGAGAGAACATTCTAGTTTCCAGGAAAAGTGGAACCATTCATTCCAGGGCTTTCTTAGTGGCAGTGCAGCTGTAGGGGAGTGGGGGTATCACACATCATATATCACACATCATATGTAGGGTACCAAGACATCTGATGAGGAACCACCGAACAGTAGCTGTGATTGTCCCTGTAGCTTCTGCAGATTGTGAGCATGCATTGCTTCTCAATGAATACGTACGGCGTAGCTCAGTGTTCAACCTTCAAGGCCATAATCACATCCACTAGAGCAGGGACAGGAAATTTTTTTCTAACAAAATTTGTATCATTCGCAGGTCATATATAACTATCAACTTAAAAACTAGCCTGCTATATTTGCTCCAAAATGGAATTAACTCAGCGCTGTGATTTAATGTGCTGGACTGCAAAGTCGCTTTGCAAAGTTGGATTGAACTTCAAGCTCACCAGCCACTCCTCAGAAACCCTACACAGGGTCTCTATGGGTCGTAACTGACTCGACGGCACTTCACAACAACAATGAGATAGTGTGGCGCTGTAGTATCAGCACTGGACTGTGAACCACAAAGTCGCAAGTTCAAACCCACCGTTGCTCCTCAGAAACACTCTACAGGGTTGCAATGAGTCAGAACCAACTCCACGGCATTTAACAACAACAACAACAAATGTGATGGCTGGAGCCGTGGTTGCCTTGGCAAGGCCAGACCAAATGATTTCAAGAGCCTTGTATGGCCCGTGGGCTGGGCATTCCCCACTTCCTTTGCTAGAGCATGGAGAACAAAGCACCGTCCTCATGTCTTTTAAGATAGGCTTTTGTGCATAGACATGAAGCAGTTAGAAATCCAAGTCAGATTCTGAGAAAGATGTGGACTAAGGGATTTCATGGTTGATGTCAGATGGATCTTGACTGAAAGCAGAATATACTAGAAAGATGTTTACCTGCACTTTATTGACTACACACAGTTATTGAACTGTATAAATCATTAGAACTTTATGGATAACACTGAGCAGAATGGAAATTTCAGAACACTTTATTTTCATGTGGAACCTGTTCACAGACCGAAAGGCAGTCATTCAAACAGAACAAGGGGATATTTGTTGTTGTTGTTGTTAGGTGCCATCGAGTTGGTACTGACTCATAGCGACCTTATGCACAGCAGAGCATAGCACTGCCCGATCCTGGGTCAACATCACTGTTGTTGTCACACTTCAGTCCATTGATGTGTCATGCTTGAGTCCAATGCCACTTAGCCAATCCATCTTTCTGGGGGGGGGGTCTTCCTCTTTTTCTCTGACCCTCCACCTTACCAAACATGATATCCTTCTCCAGCAACTAGTCCCTCCTGACAATATGTCCAAAGTATGAGA
>NW_006408879.1:552645-556934 GCF_000296735.1 Chrysochloris asiatica
GATGGTTTCCGCATAGCTTAAAATCAGGAAAGGTGTACATGGGGGCTGTATCTTTGTATCATACTTTGAATACTTTTACCAAACTTATTCAATCTGTATAATGAGAAAATAATCTTAGAAGTTGGACTATACGAAATCAAGACCGTGTCATCAGGATTGGAGGAAGACTCATTAACAATGCGCAATATGTAGATGACACAACTCCACTTGCTGAAAGCCAAGAGGACTTGATGAAAGACTACAGCCTTCAGTTTGGATTACACATCAATAGATAGAGAAAAAACAAATCTTCTCAACAGGACCAATAAACAACCATATGATTAAAGGATAAAAGATTGAAGACATCAAGTATTTAATTATACTCAGACTCACAATCTTGAAATCAGCAATCAAATGAGGTATTGTGTTACACAAATCTGCTGCAAAAGACCTCCTTAAAGAATTAAGAAGCAAATATGGAACTGTGAGGACTAAGGTACACCTGACCAAGCCATGGTATTTTCAATTGCTTCATATGCATGTGAAAGTTGGATAATGAAAAACAAAGACGAAGAAGAATTGGTATATTCTAATTAACATGCAGGCAAATATGAAATATACAATGGACTAAGGATATGGTGTTGCCGATAAATGCACTGGACTGCAAAGTCAGTTTGAACAGCAAGGTCAGCGTTCAAGCTCACCAGTGTCTCCTCAGAAACCCTATACCAGGTCGCTATGGGTTGGAACACTTAACAACAGCAACAACAGAGGATGAGCAAATCTGTCTTAAAAGAAGTACAGCCAGAAAGCCCTTCTAGGTGAAGATACCAAGATCTGGTCTCATGTACTTTGGACAAGGTATTAGGAGGCACCAGTCCCTGGAGAAGGACATTGTGCTAGTTAGAGGATCAATAAAAAAGAGTAAGTCCTCAGTGCGTTAGGCTGGCACAGTGGCTACGACTTGCTCAATCATAGCACCCATTGTGAGGGTGGTGGAACAAGTAGTGCTTCCTTCTGCTAACCATGTGGTCACTAAGAGTCGGAATCAACTCAACAGCACCCATCTGTCGGATCAACAGTGTACATATATTTATGGTGGTCCATTGCTGTTGTTGAATGCCTTCTGGTAGGTTCCAACTCATAGCAACCCTGTATAGGGTTTCCAAGGAGCCGCTGGTAAGTTTGAACCACCAACTTTACGGTTCAAAGCAAACTTGCGGTCTAGTGTATGATCCCACAGCGCTGCACCATGCCTTGCTCTGCATTAGGGGGAGACCTAGGTTGGATTCCCAGCCAGGACACCTCAAGTGCAGTCACCAGCTGTCTGTCAGTGGAATGCTGAACAGTTTCAGCAGAACTTCCAAGCTAAGATAGATTAGGAAGACAAGCCTGGCAATCTACTTTGAAAAATCAGCCAATGAAAACCCTATGGATCGCATATGGATGGTGTGGGATAGGACAATGCTTTGCCACACTGTACATAGGCTTCTCATGGGTCAGGGGCCACTGGATGGCAGACAATAGATGTTCAAAGAGCTCTAGATCCAGGATGGGAACTGCACTTTCAGATTCAGCTGGACCTTCTTACTGAATCCCAGCTGGCTCACGCAGGAAGTGTTCACATCAATGTTACATTTCAGTAGGATTCTGCCCTCATTTGCTTAGCTTTGGTGGTTAAGCTTTGCTCACTGTTACTCTTCCAGCTGGAAGCATCTTGGTGCTGAATCATTCTCTTTGTGCGGTGTCCTGGGATAACGCATCCACGGCACTGAGTTTTCACAAACAGACTCATGTGACTGACATTTAACAATCTTTTTGCAATTAGGCAGGAATCTGAGCATGGAAACAATGTGGTAAAGCATTTGGACAACCGTGGCTTGTACTGTAGCCTCCCTCGGTGTGTACATGTGCCTGTGTGTGCCGTTGTGTTGTGGAATTCATCAGCTAGTCAACAAGGGTAGGAGGCATCCCGTGACTGTAAAGCATTCCCATAGGATGACAGAAGCAAATAAGATTCCCAATATTGAGCAAGCTTCACCTTTACAGTGTCTGCCAAAGAATCCCATTCTTTCTTTCTCATGATTCTTCAAGTATGTGAAAGGACAGATTTTGCAAGACTTGCTAAGAAAGACCCAAGTTCTTCACTTTTGCCTCAACTTTTGGAAAGTACTTGGCCAGCCATATATGGGCAAAAAATGGAAGTCCAAAGACTACAAAGCAAAACAGGCTGTGATGTTACATGGACTTTCTCCATGGGTATCGGCATGTCATGGGCCAGGCTAGAAGCACCCTCATTCAGAGGAATGAATTTCTCAATGGTGGTCTTCAAACATCAGTCAGTGGGGAGCATCAAAAGTGAGCTGACATTACTAAAGGAGCTTAGAAAGGAAACAGTCCGTGGGTGTTGCAAATGGTAACATCCTCAGCTACTAATGGGAAGCTGAAGGTTAGAGTTCACCCACCGGTACCTCATAAGAAAGGTCTGGTAATCTACTTCCAAAATCAGCCACTGAAAACTTTAATGAGAGCAGTTGTACTCTGACACACACAGCATCAACTCCACACTACCTGGTGAAAAGGAAACCAGGTTGACTTAATTTTTTGTTACCGGAAGTATTTCTGTGTGCATTACCAAATTCCTTTGATGTTGAAATTATTAGAAAGGGGGAACTGGAAATTTTCTTTGATTATGTTTCATGATAGTTCATTCAGAAGTGTAATGATAAGGCCCACATCAGCGGTTCTTTGTGTAGAATCAATGTTGAGGCCCCCTAAAAGTACTGATGGTGTAAGTATTAATGCATATGTACTTTCCTGGTGAGAAGATCTATAGATTTCTGTCTGTAGATCATCAGCAAAGCCCAGGGCTCTAACCAGATCCAGTTATTGCCTGGCATACACCCAGCATTTTGGAGTCTATGAAGACCTATTTCATTTAAAAAAAAAGCTCCATGAGAACGGAGAATTTTGTATGTTTTAGCTTCCCTATTCCTGGTGTATGGCATTGTGGGTTAATGCTCTGGGCTGAAATGTCACTTTGAACCACAAGGTTGGCAGTTCAAGTTCACCAACCACTCCTCAGAAACCCTATACAGGGTCGCTATGAGTTAGTACTGACTCAACAGCATTTAACAACAACAATGTAGTTCCTGAAACAGTGCCTGGTGTGTACAAGGGGGCTTCAAAATGTCCATGGAAAAATTACATCATCTTTTCATTCTATTTTCCATGAACTTTTGAAGCCCCCTGGTAATCAGTGCTAGGGGTGAAGCTTAGTGGGATTTACTCTTTCCTGTAGTTCTACTTGCCTTATAAAGCTGTTGGCCCCTCCACAAAGGTACAAATGCTAAACAGTTCACATGTCTCACAGATCTAACCTATGATTTGTATGCACTCTCCTTGCTACTCATGTGTTCTGAGTTGGATTGAGTCCCCCCAAAATATGTGTTGAAATCTTAACCCCTGTGCCTGTGGATGTGATACCATTTGGAATGATGGTTTTCTTTGCTGAGCTAATGAGGCCATATCAGTGTAGAGAGTGTCCTGAACCGAGTTACTTCTGGGTGATATAAAGAACAGCCTAGATGCAGTGACAAGTGACCACAAACAAGGTCAGACAGATGCCAAGGAACCAAGTAACAGAAGCAGAAATATCCTTTCTGGACTTTTACCAGAGCCGGTGCCCTGAATTCAAAACTCTAGCCTCCTAAATTGTAAGACAATCAATCTCTGCTTGCTAAAGCCACCCACATGTGGTATTTCTGTTATGGCAACACCGGGAGTCTAAGACAGCATGGACAGACCCCCAGTGTGGAAGAGACAGATTGCAGGAACATCGATCACGGGTGCAGTCCAGCCCTGGCCGCTGAGTTGGTAGGAGAAGCAAGTGTTCCTCCTACTTGTTTCATAGACTCCAACATAAAAGTGAAGCTAGGACCTAAAAAAAAAAAAATATGTGATGTCTCAGATCCCATAATGCATTTCCCAGCTAACTGAGTTTTGCAATATCCAGCAAATGCAGTTAGTTGGACCCTGGTCTATGTTCACTGTAAGAAGTGAGATGTCATTTGGCACATGAACCTCAGCTGGAAAGAAGGTTGTAAGGAACACTCCAAGAGTAATTTGAGAGGTTATGGCAACAGAGAGATCCCTAAATCAGCAGCTGAAGTTTGTAAAGGAGTTGTTACTCGGAGATGGAGTGCTGTGGCTGTCGTTGCTAGCTAATACTTGAAGACAGGATACTGTAACTGCTGTTGCTAACTGAATTTAATAGGGGACTATGTGGAGATAAGGCTCCGTGTCTGTTA
>NW_006408879.1:557279-575715 GCF_000296735.1 Chrysochloris asiatica
TGAACTGAGTAGAGATGTTAATACTTGGAGATAAGGTACTGTGACTTTTGTTGTTAACTGTTGTGGAGTCGGTCCCAACTCATTATGATCATGTGATCAATGAAACAAAATGCCACCTGGTCCTGTGCCATCCCCATGATTGATTGTGGATTAAGCAATAGTAATCCTCAGTGCTTCATTGGCTAATGATCTGAAGTAGTTCACCAGGCATTTCTTCCTCATCTTTCTTAGCCTAGAAGTGCTGCTGAAACTTGTTCCGAATAACAGCAGCATGTAAGTGTCTGCTGACAGATGTGTGGTGGATTCACCTTAAGTACATTGGCCTAGAATCAAACCAGGTTTCTCTCATGGAAGACAAGGATTCTCCCATTAAATCATCACTGCCTCATAGTATGGCTGCAAAACAATGAACTTAAGTGGAAAATGTGAGTTCGGATCCTGACTCAAACATCTGCATCTTGCATGCTCTCAGGAAAGTGAACTGAGATCTGTTTCTGTTTCCTCATCCTCACTGCCCTAGCGAATGATCCAGAGCCTTTTCCTCTGAATTGTGACCTGATGGCTCATAGGACTTCAGGTGACAGTACTAGCAATGAACTCAAACAATGCAATGCTGCTTGCGTATGCTTGCTTATACATTGTTTGCAGACGACTGTCATGTGCAAAGTTGATACCTTGTGAGCGTTAGCTCATTTGACTTGATGACATTCACCTTAACAGAGGGAATTCATTTCATGGGTTGTTTTCTTAAATCTGTGAGAAAATCCATCTCATTGCCCCAAACTGAGATAAACTAGGCACCACTGGACAAGTCCCAAGAGGTAGGGTACATAGTAAAGCTACTGTACATTTAACTGTCACTTTGTCATATTTTCATGGCTTGCAAGTCACTGTGATGCTAGAAGTTTGTCACCAGGACTTCAAATACTAGTCGGGTCACCCACTGTGAGCAGCTGTCACCAGATTCCATACAAAGGCATCCTACTCTATGGATCATAGCAAATTGTGGATACAATTGCAAAGAATGAAGATTCCAGAATACTTTTTTGTGCCCATGTAAGACCTGTACATAGACCATGAAGCAGTTGTTGGAACAGAACAAAGGGACACGACATGGTTTAAACCAGGAAAGTTGTCTGTTGGGGGGCTACCCTTTCACCATAGTCATTCATTCTGTATGCTAAGCAAATCATCCTAGAAGTTAAACTATATGAAGCAGGACATGACATCACAATTGGAAGAAGACCCATAACAACCTACAATATGCAGATGACAGGATCCTGCTTGCTGAAAGTGAAGATGACTTGAAGCACTGACTGTCAAGATCATGATAATAGGTTTCAGTAGGGGCTGCACCTCACTGTAAAGAAAACACAAATCCTCACAACAGGACCAATAACCACCATCATGATACATGGTGAAAATAGTAAACTTATCAAGGGCTTAATTTTACTTGGATCCACAACCAGTGTCTATGGAAGCAGCAGTCAGCAATCAAAGGATGAGTTGCATTGGACAAATCTGCTGCCCAAGACCTCTTTAAAGTGTTCAAGCACAAAGATATCATCTTGAGGACTAAGTGTCCCTGACTGCAAGCCATGATATTTCTAACTACCTTCAATACATGCAAAAGTGGGCAGTGTATATGGAAATCAAAGATGAATTGATGTATTTGTGTGACAATGTTGGCAAAAACTATTGAGTATACTGTGGAATGACAGAAGAACAGATACATTTTTCTTGGGGCAAGGATAGTCAGAATGTTCCTTAGACACAAGAATGGTTATACTTTATGGCATGTACTTTGAACATGCTATTAGGAAGGACCAGTCCTTGAAGAATGACATCATGCTTGGTAAAGTAGAGTCAGTGAAAAGGGAAGCTCCTCAATGAAATGGAATGGCCCAGTGGATACAGAATGGTTTCTAGCTGAGCAATGATTGTGAAGATAGCACAGGGAGGGGCTAGCTTCATTCTGCTGCACAAAGGATTGATCTAAGTTGGAAACAACTCGAGCTCACCTAACAGCACCCACAAGTCCCTGGCTGGCAGTAATGGTTATGCGTTCAAATATTAGCTGAAAGGTTGGTGCATAGAATCCACTCAACTATGTCTTTGAAGACAAACCTGAAGTTATCCTTCTGAAAGTTCACAGCCCTGAAAGCCCTCAGAAGAAGTTTTCTTCTGCACACATGTGGTCACCATGAGTCAGAATTGACTCCACAGCAAATAACAACAACTTGGTTGTGGTTCCCAACTCCTCTGCATCTACAATGAGCTAGAGAAAAACTATTATGCTAAACACAGTTTTGTATTTGTATTTGTCCCCTGGAGCCACCTCTTCCCTACATAAATGGTGTCTGAGAAGGGCTCTTCTCTCTGTGTGAGCCAATCACAAATAGAAAAGGCAGGAAGGATGGTTTCACACCCAGATAAGATAAAATAGCAGGGACCCAGGTGGAATCCTGAGCTCCATCCAGAACCTTCTGGGACATTCCTACTCGAAAAGACAAGCAGACCAGCCTGGAATAGCTAGAGGAACAGAAGATACGTCTTGAAAGAAAGATCAGCAGGAAAAATCCAAAGCAAAAATGGCAGTCTGATTGGCTACTACAAGAACAAGCAAGTTGTTCACAGGGAAGCAATCAAGTCCCTTCAGGACAAACCACCCTCCAAGACTGAAACTCAAAGAGAACATGTAAGCAGACACATAAGATTACTGGTGACTACATTGGTCTACTGGTGAGTGGAATAGGGGGAAAAGCAGCAATGAAGATATGGGCTCAGTTCAACAATGTTCCATAGACTTCCGTTGACCTGGAGATGAGAGAGATAAGTAGAAGGGCTGGTCCAAAGTGTGGTGAGACCTGGGGACAGCTGAGCCCATGGACAAGGACTTAGCCATGGAGGGCTAGAGCTGACAGTGAAGCATCCAGCTGATATGAAGTGAGAGGAGACATAGAAGAATGCCCAAACTTGTAGATAGTACCTATTTTACCTAGCCTCGATGACTTGATAATAGGAACTCGACTAGAGGAAGATTAAAAAAACAATTTTTGATAAAGTAAACAAGTATAAATTGTTACAATTTGATGAACTTGACCTATACTTATGGATGTAGTAGTTTAAAATACCAAGTGAGAGGGAAGGAATCTTCATATCAAGTATCAATCCTATCCCCTCTGTGCACAGGGTTGATAGGGACAGGCAACTTAGACATTGACTACCTACAGTGGGGGGAGGGAGCTATAAAGGCATGAAGTGACTGGCTAACAAGTTTTCAAGAGGAGTTTAGTTAATCTTACAGCCCGGAAACAGAGGACCCTAAAACCATCAAGGGAGGAGAACACGAATGGAAAGTGGGACCCTATACAGAAAAGCAGCTACACCAGAAATGAAGAGAGAGATGGGGACATGGAAAGATAGAGTAATTGAAGACTCCAGACTCATGGAAAAAGAAAGGCTGTGTGCTGGTGGCCAAGAGGCAGGTTTGCAGAATGTGCCCCTTGGTTGTTTAAATGATTATATATTCCTGAGTGTTTTTGTGTACATCTCAAAACAAAAACAGAGGGAATAGAAGCAAATACTGTTGAATGATGATGCACAGAGGAGATTGTAATCATCGCGATGAAACAATGAGTGTAAATCTGATGTTCTCCCATGTAAACTATCACTCAATCCACAACAAAAATATGAAGAAAAAAAAAAAAGAATGTTTCTTTTAACATGAAAAAAAAAAAAAAAAGATGAAATAGCAGGGGCCAAATTTACCCTCCTGCCTGACTCAACCAAAGCCCAGACAGAAGATATGAAGCCACAATTGTTCAGACCCTGGAGGTCAGCAAGAAAGGACAGAGAAGCCTGAGAGATGAAGAGTCCCTGAGTGAGCCCCAACATTGTTCCAGATTCTGCCTGGAGAAGTTTACAGATGGACAGGAGGGGAGACTCCCTGAGTTCAGCTGAAAAGAAGAGACAGAAAAAAAAGATGCTGCCACTAGACACTACAGGAGATCAGAGATTCTGGAGATCAGAGAGCTAAATGAGAGAGCGTTCAAAGATGTGCAGAGGGCACCTCAAATATGCAACTTAATACCAATCCCACCATCTGTGTGTGGAAATCACCCAGCATGGCATGGAAAGAGCCACCAAAGCATTAGAGGAGAAATCTCCAGGACTCCTGCTGTTTCTGGACTCATGCCCTCTCCCACTGGCTGTTGGGAAAGCTTCATATTCCATGGGGAACTGAAGACAGGTGCTCTCAGGCCACTATTAGACAATAATTAAAAAACAAACATAGGGTTGTCATCAAGTCGATCCTGATTCATGGAAACCCCATCTGTGTCAGAGTAGAACCATAGGGCTTTCATAGACTGACTTTTCAGAAGCAGATCACCAGACCTTTCTTCCAAATCACCGCTGGGTGAACTTTGACCTCTAATGTTTGGGTATGTAGCCAAGTGCATACACCATTTGTACAACCCAGGATTTCCAAGAAACAATTGCCCTAAACAATAGCAATATCTTTCTGCACGTTTGCACTACATGGTTTTAATCCAAATCTTGGAATGTGGGAACATCATCCCCAGAGTGGAGTGCCCTAGGTTCATGGGGCTCACAAAACTATCCATTGTGGTATAGGAAGAACATACTAGAACTACTACTTAGGTTTGTTTTTATCAAATTCTTTATAATTGCCTATTTGCATTTAAATGCCTGTAATCTGTAAATTGTTGTTGTTGTTGTTGTTGTTAAGTGCTGTTGAGTCGATTGCGACCCATAGTGACCCTGCACAGAGTTTCTGAGGCTGTAGATCTTTATGGGAGCAGAAAGCCTCATCTTTCTCCCACAGAACAGCTGGTAGTTTCGAACTGCTGTCCTTGAGATTAGCAGCCCAATTTATAACCATTATGCTACCAGAGCTCCTTAATCTGTAAATACATTTACATAGTCTTCAAATGCCATTTGGAATCCTGGTGAGGCACTGTTGGGCAAACACTGGACCACAAGGTCGGTGGTTCAAATTCACCGGCCACTTCTCTGAAACCTTATACAGGGTAGTTATGAGTCGGCACCTACTCGATGGCACTTAACAACAACAATAAACTAAATGCTGCTCTCCTCCCACCTAATGAGTCTTAAATGTAATATCTGAAGGGATTATAATATTCTCAAGTAAATTAACCAAGTTCCAGAACTAGAAGTTAGTAATGCTGGTTGGAATACAAAAAGTATCCATCAAGCCACAATGTACAATCAATAGTCTGTTAGCTAGTCAAAATTCATCGAGGAAGCAGACAAAGGAGAGACCATCTTCCTTTGATTTTTCTGCATTGTTCAGTATTTTGGCCAAATAATCCTGCATTATTGTACTCCAAGGCTTGAATGTTTTTCTTCAGTCCTTTCATTTTGAGAAATGTTGAGCATGTTCTAGCCATTTGGTTTTCTAACTTCAGGTCTTGGCAAATTTCAATATAATACATAATTTTATCTTCTCAATCTGCCTTTTGAAATTTTCTATTCAGTTATTTTACCTCCTCATTTCTTCCACGTGTTTTAGCTTCTCTAAGTTCAAGAGCATGTTTCAGACTCTCATCTGATATCCATTTTAGACTTTTCTTTATTTTAATGACCTTCTGCTTTCTTCCTATATGGTGTTCTCGATGGCACCCACAGTTCTTCTGGTCTTTGGTCATTAGTGTCGAATGCATCAGATGTGCTCTACAAATGGTCTCTAAATTCAGGTAGGATGTATTCAAAGCCATATTTGGACTCTACTGGATTGTTTTAATGTTTTCAGCTTCAACCAGAACTTGCATCTGAAAATGGTGGTCTGCTCCACAGCTGGCTCCTAGCCTTGTTTTAGCTGATGACATTGAGTTTCTCCCACTAATCACCTGTCAGTTTACCACACTACGGTGGCTTCCATGTTGCTGTGATGGTGGAAGCTATGCCGCTAGTATTTTAAATACCTGCAGGGTCTCCCATGGTGGACAGGTTTCACCTGAGCTTCCAGACGAACACAGACTAGGAAAAAGAGACAGATTACTTCTGAATGTTTAGCCACTGAGAACCTTATGTATAGCAGCGGAAGTCTGCCAGATAGCACTAGAATATTGAATATTTAAAAAGTATGGATAGAAACGTAAAACTGTCAGATACAGTGCCTGAAGACGAGCACCTCAGGTGGTTGGAAGGTACTCAAAATACAAATGGGGAAGAGCTGCCTCCTGACATTAGACTTGACTGTTATAACATGAATGAGGAAAGAGCTGTAAACATCCATTAATAATCATTAATAATCAGCATAGAACATATAAAGTATGACTCTGGGAAAATTGGAATTTGTAAAAAATGAAATGAAAATGCATAAAGAATGATATAGGCAGAACTGAAACAGACTGGTATTGGCCATTTTCAATCTGACAATCACATGGTTTACTATGCCAGAAACAGCAAATTGAAGGGGAATGGCATCACTTTCATCATGGAAAAGAGCAGTTCAAGATCAATCTTGAAGCATAATGTCTGTGATAGGATACTATCCACATCTTCACAAAGAAGACCCATTAATACTATTATTCAAATGTACTAACCACTAAAGGCAGTGATGATTAAAATTGTTTCATCTATTTCAAACTGAAGAAGTTGGTAGAATTCTTCAGTTTCATCATCATTGGTCTTAGTGGGTGGTGTGTACGTTTAAATAATGGTGATATTAACTGGCCTTCCTTGTAGGCCTGTGATAGTACCCTGTCACAGACAACATTGTACCTCGAGATAGATCTTGATATGCTCATTTTTGGCAGTGAATGTGATGCCCGTTCTCTTCAATTTGATGCTGCCATCATAGTAAACTGTATGATTGCCAGATTCAAAATGTCAATTCCACTCCATTTCAGTTCACTAATACCTAGGAAAGCCCTATGAGTGGCACTGGAGGATAAGCACTGGACTGATTGATAGCCACCATAACAGTGGTTCAAAGCCACCAGGACCTCTCCGACACCTTATAGAGAGTCGCTATGAGTCAGTACTAACAGGACAATAAGCAACTACAGTGCTTAGGGCATCAACACTTATGAGTCCCATTTCATTTTTAACAACTTCCAATTTTTCTAGATCCATACTTCATACTTTCCAAGTTCCCATTATTGATGGATGGATGCAGCTATTTCTTCTCATCAACAAAGGAAAGTTCCACAAATTTTGTGTCATTTACATCGTTGTGGTCTACTCTACTTTGAGGGGCAGTATTTATTCATCTGTATTTTGAGTGCCTTCCGGCCGGAAGGGCTCATCTTCCAACACTATACCTTACAATGCTCTGCTGCTATTTATAATGTGGTCTTCTAGCACTAAATATCTGATCATGTTTTGCAGATATCAGTAAGGTTTGCTAGAGGCTAACCATTCCTTCTTCCTAGACTGTCTTCATCTGGAAGCTTCACTGAAACCTGCCCATCATTGTGACCCAGCTGGTATTTAAATATCGCTGGCATAGTTTTCAGTATAATAGCAACACACAAGCCACCACACCAAGACAAACTGACAGTAGAGTGGTGGGATACAGGTCTAGCTACAGAGAAAAATTAATTTAATTAGGGATGGAACTGGATGACTACATAAGTCAAAACAAGCTACTCTCTTCCTAGTTGACAAAGAAAATCTCTAATTGCCCTTTTAGTGTTAAGATTATGGGAAATGTTGAGTTACAGTATTCGTTTCACAGCTTTGAAGCATAAGTGTGTGAACTTATTGAAGACTTCCAAGTAAAATACATCAGGGATTAAAGAAAAGAAAGAAAGCCAATACTCTATGCTTTTTTATCCAGTAGTGTCATTAACTCTCCACCCAATACAATGAGAAGATACATATATGTACTGTTACATAAGTAGAGAATTAAATAATAGCATGTATCTCCCTCCTGGATTATATCGGCCAAAAGATTCAACACAGAGAGTAGGTGGTATTGGCTATATATCACTTAAATAGAAATTGTAGCAAGTCATTAATATCATGTTTAGTTAAGTGCAGGGTCGGTGAAAAAGAGGAAGACACCCAACAAGGTGGATTAGCATAGTGACAACAGTAATGGGCTCAAGCGTAACAACAGTTGTGAGGTTTGTGCAGGGCGAGGTGGTGTTTCATACACATCCAGCTGTGCATAAGGTAGCTTATATGTGGACACTGGCTAGACAACACCTCACAACAACAGATGGTGTCAGCACAATTCATAGAACTAATAAACACTAGTACTACTAAAGGAGTTTTCCTTTATAAATGAATTATTAAGTGAATAATGTTGGCCTTTAAACAGAAACTGCTACCTACCTAACTAACTGATAGGCATTGTCTGCACATTTCCTAATAATTCACAATTAGTATATAGTCCATGACAGCCAGACCCCAGCAACCAGTTATCACTGCCTTATAAAAAGATGTCTTTTATTAGGTTGTGCTATTGTTTTGAGGTGCTTTCAATTTCATTCTGACTCACAGCAACTCTATGCACAACCAAAAGAGACGCTGCCCAGTTCTCTGCCATCCTCACAACTGTTGTTATGTGTGAGCCCATATTTGCTGCCGCCATGTCAACCCATCTCATTGGAGGTCTTCCTGTTTTTATACTGATGCTCCACTTTTCCAGGCATGATGTTCATCTCCAGGGACTGGTCTCTCGTAACAACGTGCTTAAAGAGCAAGAGACAAAGTCTAAGCATCCTCACTTTTTATTATAAGCCCTATGAAATAAATACATTCTACCCATGCTGTCCATTCAATTCCAACTCATAGTTACTTTCCATGAGGCTTCTGAGGCTCTAAATATTGACAGGAGCAGAAAGCCTCATCTTTTTCCCACAGAAGAGCTGATAGGTGTGAACTGGTGACCTTGTGGTTAACAGTCCAGGGTTTATGATGAAAAGCCACCAGGACTGATCAAAGAAAAAAAGGAAAGGAAGGAAAACAAGAAAAGAAAGAGCATCAATGAAGTGGACTGGCACACTGGCTGAAACACTGGGCTCAAACTAACAACTGTGAGGATGGTGCAGGACCGGGCAGAGGCTTGCTTTGATTTGAACCAACTCAATGGTACCTAGCCACATGAAATAGGTGACAATGTACCCTAATATTCACATTTAAGTTGACTCCAAAAAAATCATTAAAACCAGATAGGATTGTCACTTATGATCATATGTCAAATATGTTCCAGGTCAGAGTTTCCAAAAGCCTTTTTGAAGTGGTAATTATCATCCAATAGTCTTTATCCAGTTGCATAATTTGATTAGTTAATTCCACATTTTAGAAAAATTATTCCAGCTACCATATTGTAGAAGTGTTAATTAGGGAAGGAAACCAGGAGACAGAGGAAAAGTAAAAATTCATACAAAAGACTATAAAGACTTGTAGAGATGGAGCAGCTGGGGACTTTAGACCCAGAGAGGGAGAGGGGCTGTGTGCTGATGACTGGTGGGGGGGGGGTTGGTCAGGGGGCAGGCTTGTATGAGATACCTTTTCGTTGGTTGATGATGCATGGAGGGGATTGTAACCATGGCAATGAAACGCTATATGATAGGATGAATGTAAAACCAATGTTCTCCCATGTAAACTATCACATAATTCACAATAAAATGTTAAAAAAAGAAAAAAAAAAAAAAAAGACTATAAACACTTCATAAAAGTATCTGGGAAGGGAAATGATGAGGAGGAAGTAGATTCCAGAGAGACTGAGACACAGAGCCAACTTACCTGGGAGATAGATGGGCTAGATCGTGACCGTGAGTAGAAAAAGTACGAGTTAGATTTTGGACAACAGATTGAACATGGATGACAGCAAACAAGAAAGATGATAGAAGTAGAACAGTTTAGGGGAATGTAATGAAGTGCCATGCACAAGTTCAGTGCAGCGTTCCAGACAGTGTGACTAGGGAGCTGGAACTCAGAAATGAGGCCAATGCTATTGTTGTGTGCAGTTGAGTCAATTCCAACTTGTAGCAACACTATAGGGCAGAGTACAACTGTCCCAGAGCATTTCTTGGAGCCCTGATAACTGAGTGGATTACGAACTGCACTGCTAACAGAAAGGTCAGAATCTACCAGTCATTCCACGGGAGGAAGTTGAGACTCCTGTATAGAAAGCCTATACAGGGTCACTATGACTCGGAACCAACTGGTGGCATGCAATCACCAACCACCAAACTTTATGGGAGCAGATCTACAGGTCTATTCTCCCACACAGCATCTGGTGACTCCAAACTTCTGGACTCTTGGTTAACAGCCAAGAGCTTAACTGTTGTGCTAGCCAGGTTTCTTCCAAAGACCTCAACTGACTTAGTTGTATTTGAAAAACAGAAATGTATTTTTTCACAGTTCTGGAAATTAAAAGTCTGACTTCTCAAACCTGTCAATTTGTGGACAGTATGCCTGGGCATCCTTTGGTTCCTAGGCATCCCTTGGCTTGTCCACAGTCCTCACATAGAGCCCACCTTCCACTGTGTGTGCATTTCTGGGTCTCTTTGTAACTCAGGAGTGATTAAGCTTGGATCTACCAAACTGTTAAGACCTCACTAACATATCAGAAGTAAACTTCAATTTCAAATAGCGTAATATTCAGGATTACAGAGATTTGACTTCAGCACTTATGCCAGAGGAACACAATTCAAGACACAGCACCAAATATTACAGGGCATGATTGAAGATATGGCTACATGGATGTGATCATTCATGGAGAATGAAAGATGGCAGAAGACAAAATATAGGCTAAAACCAGCAGTCAACAAACGAGAGGAATAGGGGTCAGGAAAGAACACCGAAAAGTAAGAATTACAATAATGTGGTAAAAGGAAGCCAGTTGAGTTGTCAAGAGTACTTTCAGCTGAATAAATACAAAAAAGGCACAGAATTGTTATTTTGGGTAAGAGTGTCACCTTTGGAATCTTTTTGGAATGGAAAGTATTCCTAGTGATTACCTTAAGAGGGTGTTGAAATGCATAATTTAGAAGAAAGTCTGCATGCATAACTTATAAAGTTGCTGTGGTGAATCCTTGCTACATAGTACCTGGTTCATATCACTTTGTGGTGCTGTGGGTTAACGTGCCAGGCTGCAAAGCTGTTTGAACTGCAAGGTCGGCCACTCAAGTTCACCAGACACTCCGTGGAAACCCTAGATAGGGTCACTATGGGACAGAACCGACTCTATGGTACTTAACAACAACAACATATTACTCTATTCCTTCAATAAGAAACTCTTTGCTTTGATTTTAACAGAGACTGCAATTTGCCATTCGCCATTTAAAATCAATTGTTTAAAACACCTACCATGACATCATTGATGTATATAATTATTTTCCTAAATGCCATGGCATTGTTTACACTAAGAATACATTTCCATACTACATAAGCTCTCTGTGCCATGTCTTTATTAACTTGTGGATGTACAAGCAGTGAGAAATTGTATTGGCTAGCTTGGGAATTATGTGGGCTTTGAACCTGGTTTTGTGCTGTGTGACTTTGGACAAATTACAAAGCCTCTCAGAGGTACTAAGGTGAGTCAAAAATTAACCACATTTTGGTTATATTAAGACACCCATACACCTTCATGGCTGATGATGACATTGAGCGTGCACATGAAATGATTCTGTAGAATGACAGTGGCAAACCATTTGCACATCAGCCATGGCTCTGCCTATGAAATCATCCACGACAGACTTGGGTTTCAAAAAGTTTGTGTGAGGTGGGTACTGAAACAATACATGAAAGAGCATAAACAGAATCGTTTGGACATCTGCAAACAAAATTTGGACCAATACACAAAATAAGGTACACGTTTCTTTTAAAAAATCGTTACTGGTGACGAGACATGGATTCATCACTATGAGCCTGAGAGTAAATGGCAGACTATGGAATAGAAACATCCTCAGTCCTTTATCAAGAAAAAGTTCAAAAGTCAATCATCAGCTAGAAAACTAATGCTTACAGTTTTCTGGTATTCTCAAGGGTTATTATTGGAACACTGTCAGGAAAAAGTTTCAACAATCAACAGTGTTCACTACACTGAGAGGCTTGCTGAAGAACTGAATCCTAAACTTCCATTTAAAAGCAGATGACTAGTACACAGGGTTGATAGGGATAGGCAACTTAGACATTGGCTACCTAAAATGTGTGTGTGTGTATGTGGTGGGGGCGGGGAGGGGGGTGTCTGTAAAGGCATGAAGTGACTGGCTTACAAGTTTTCAAAAGAGAGTTTAGATTCAGAGTGTGTGGGGAAATGTAGGATCCCCACTGAGTGGTTTTCATCCTGTCTAGACAGGTCTGGTGAAACGAGATGCAGACAAGACTCTCATGATTCAATAGTGCATAATTGTTATCATGACTAATTGTGATTGTTGCAACTATGAAGGTAGAAGTTTTGTAGCAAAAAGGGGGTGAGTGGTCAATCTTACAGTCCCAGAGTGGAGGACTCCAGGACCATCAAGGGAGAAGAGTGGGAAGAGAGTGTGGGACGCTACTCAGAGAAGTGGCAATGCCAGAGCTGGAGGCAGAGATGATGACATGGAAAAACGGAACAGCTGAGGACTCTAGACTCAGGAAGGGAGAGGGGATGAGTGCTGGTGGGGGGGGGGGGCTGGGTCAGGAGACCAGCTTGTCAGGTGTGCCCTTTGGATATTTGAATGATTGTATAGTCCTGAGTGTTTGGGTGCACATCCAAAAAAAAAGACCACACAGAGGGAATAAAAGCAAATATTGAATGATGAAGCATGGAGAGGATTGTAATCATTGCAATGAAATGAATATGATAGGATGAGTGTAAAACTGATGTTCCCCCATGTAAACTATCACTCAATTCATAATAAAAACTTTTTTTTAAAAAGCAGAGAACTGCTGTCTTTCACCTGTTTGTTCCCCTGAAAGTGGTCCTTTGAGGATAAAGAGTCACCTCTGCCAAAGAAGTGAAGACAGTTGTGTTTTGTAGCTCCCAGTTCAGCCTAAAATGTTTTTTAATACAGAAATGCAAAATCTTGTTGGCAAATGGACAAAGTGTATTGAAAAGCAAGGAGATTATGTGGAAAAATGATGTATTTTTTCATTTCTAAAAGCTGACTAAAATAAATTCTATAGCCAGAGCATGCATAATTTTTTACTCACCTTCGTATATAAAATCACTTTATTATTCTGATGCGATCATGTCATTTCCAAGTCACAGCAGCCCTGTATGGCCAAGTAGAGCTGACCCATAGGAGTTCCATGATAGTAGTGCTTATGGACCACCGCTGGCCTGTCAGCTGGTTGTCCTGTGGTGGCTTGCATGTAACTGTGACTCCAGAAGTTATGTCACTTGTGTTACAAATACCATCAAGGACACCCATGGTGGAAACGTTCCAGAAAAAATTTCAGATGAGCACAGACTTGGATGAAGGATCTGGTGATCTACTTTTTCAAAAATGGGCCTGACTTTGGTTACAAGTCTCCAAAGCCCGGGTCCAAGGGATTGTGTGGAAAACTGGCAGGAAGACTGTAAGTGCTACAGGGGCATTGGAGTCCTGGTGTTAGACTGCAAGGTTAGATTGAACCACATGGTTGGCAATTCAAGCTACCAGCTGCTCCTTGGAAACCTTATTATACAGGGTCACTATGGGTTGGAACTGACTCCATTGCACATAACAATAACAACAATGTAGGGGGTTGGGAGTGGAGTGTATGGCGCAACCTCAACACTCCCAAATAACCATCTAAAGTCAACTCCAACCATATCTCCTGTCCCTTCACACAGCCCAAGTTAGGAGCCTACACTCTCCTCATCCTCTATGCATAACAATATACCATGTTCTCATGCTGTAGTTATGCAAATGCTAGGAAGGAGCCAACAGCCTCCTCCTCCAGTTATGCAGATAAAAATACTTTGATCTCTAGGAAGGGGAAGGCAGTACTGCATCAAGTGTTTTTCCTATCTCTTCCTAATTCCCCAAATCACCCTTAACTGCCCTGAAATAAAAAGGCTAGCTGCCTATGCCCTTCACATGGAGACGCATCACTGTCCAGCCATCAGCCACTGAAAACAGCTGGAGTTCTGGTGTGGTACTCTGGGTTAATGCACTGAATTGCAAGGTCGACAGTTCAAGCTCACCATCCGCTCCTGGGAAACCCTATGCAGCATTGCTATGCGTCAGAACCAACTCAACAGTACAACAGAAACAACAACATAAGTAACTTGGAGTCCTGGTGTGGCGCCATGGGATAAGCACTGGACCACAAGGTCTACTGAATTACAAGGTCGGTGGTTCAAACTCACCAACTGCTCCTCATAAAATCTATACAGGGTCCTTATGAGTCAGAACCTATTCCACAGCACTTAACAAAAGCAACAACACAGTCTGAAGTAGAGCAGACATGCAATCAAGATGCACTGACAATTACTGATAATTGAAATGTGAGAGTTGGAAACAAAGAATAAATATCATCAGTTGAAAAATATGGTCTTAGTGATAGAAAGATGCCAGAGATCACATGATAGAATTTTGCGAGTTTAATAACTTACTCAATTCAAATACCCTTTTCAACAATATAAATGCTGTTTATACACATGGGCTTCGTCAGATGAATACAAAGGAATCAAAATGACAGCATCTGTGAAAACAGAAAAATCAGTCAGAACAAGGCCAGGAGCCAACTGCAGAATATGCCATCAGCTGTTCAGATCTAAATTCAAGTTGAAGTAGAAGAACTTTAAAGCAAGTGTGTGAGAGTCAAAGTCCAACCAGGAGTGTAACCCACCTAAATAGAGAGAACATCTGAAGAACAGATTTGATACAGTAGATATTAATTACTGAAGACGAGACAAATTATGGATTGACATCACATATGAAGAAAGCAAAAACTCATTAAAAAGACAGCAGCTTAAGAAAAGATCAAAATAGGTATCTAAAGAGACTCTAAAATATGCTCTTGATCATAGAGTAGCTTGTGATAAGTGAAGAAATGATGAACTGAAAAAAGCTGAACAGATTTCAACTAACTACGTAAGAAGACAAAAAAATGATAATGAAGTGTCCACAATTCCCAGGGTTAAAAAATCAAAAGGGAAGAGCATCCTTGGCATTTATAAAGTTGAAAGAACAGAAGAAAAAACTACCAAGCCTCAAGTTGCAAAGTTAGGTTTGTTGAAACATTTAGTTTGTATCCTTTCCATTTCTGGAGACATGCTTTTTTACAATGCCTTCAGTACAGCTTGAACTTCTTAATTTAATGCCACAGGTTCTTGATCATGCCTCCAACAAGCATGCAAAGTTAGGGGGTCCAGCTGTGGGGACTGAGGATAAGCACTGGACCTTAAGGTTGATTTGAGCCACAAGGTCAGTGTTTCAACCTTCCCAGCCGTTCTTCATATACAGGAACTAGGGTCCCTGGGAGTCAGCACTGACTAATGGTACTTAACAATAACAATGCAAGGTTGGAAGTGCTTACTCAGTTATGGAAGACAGCTACCTGGCCAAACAACTGGAAGACATCTGTATATGAAGCATTGCAAAGAAAAATGATCCAACAGATTATGGAAATTATCAAGCAACACAAATTAATAGTATATCCAAGTAAAATTGTGCTGATAATTTAAAAATCATTGCAATACATGGACAGGGAACTGCCAAAGATTCAGTCAAATTCAAAAAAGAATATATAACGAGGAATGCCATTACTGATGTCAGATAGATCTTGTCTGAAAGCAGAGAACACCAGAAATGTGTTTACCTGTGTTTTATTGACAATGCAAACTATGTGCATAACAATTTACGGAAAACATTGCAAAGAATAGGAATTCCAAAAACACTTCACTGTGCTCATTAAGCAGTTTTTCAAACCAAACAAGGGTTTGAACTGCCAACATTCATTGGAACACATTGAGAGAAAACAAAATAGAAAACTTTATTAAACAAAAAACATCAGAATGTAAAGCTATTGTTACTTGACACACATTTTTGAATGTTGTGTTTCTATCTCTTTAACCCTTCCCTTGGAGGAAGACTCATTAACAACCTGCGATATGCAGATGATACAACCTTGATCGCTGAAAGTGAAGAGGACTTGAAACATTTACTTATGAAGATTAAAGAGCACAGCCTTCGATATGGATTACATCTCAATGTCAAGAAAACAAAAATCCTCACCACTGGACCAATAAACAACATTCTTATCAATGGAGAAAAGATTGAAGTTGTCAAGGACTTCATTCTTCTTGGATCAACTATCAACACTCACGGAAGTAGCAGTCAAGAGATCAGACGACGTATTGCACTGGGCAAATCTGCTGCACAGGAACTTTTTAAAGTGTTGAAGAGCAGAGATGTCAGCTTGAGGACTAGGGTGTGCCTGACCCAGGCCATTGTGTTTTCAATAGCCTCATATGGATGTGAAAACTGGACAGTGAATAAGGAGGATCGTAGAAGAATTGATGCCTTTGAGTTGTGGTGTTGGAGGAGAATGCTGAAAGTGCCATGGACTGCCAAAAGAACCCATAGATCTGTTTTGGAAGAAGTGCAGCCAGAGTGCTCCTTGGAGGCCAGGATGGCTAAGCTTCGTCTCTCCTACTTCGGACATGTAGTCCGGAGGAAACAATCGTTGGAGAAGGATGTCATGCTGGGTAGCGTGGAGGGTCAGAGAAAAAGAGGAAGACCCCCAACGAGATGGATCAGCCAGGTGGCATCATTGATGGACTCAAGTGTGGCAGCGGTAGTGAGGTTGGCCCAGGATCGAACATTGTTTCGTTCTGCTGTGCATGGGGTCGCTATGAGTCGGTTTCGACTCAATGGCACCTGACAACAACAACAACAACCCTTCCCTGAAAAATCTGGGCCCTTTAACTTACCAATGTCAAACAGAATTTGGGCATTCTCAAGGGACCCAAATCGTGCTTTTTAAAAATGTTCTTTGTGTTTAGGGAACAAAAAGAAATCCGAAGGCGACAGATCAGGGTTGCAGTGTGGATTGAGTAAAGTGTCCAATGAAATACTCACAGGACAGCCTTTGCTGCCTTCAAAGAATGAGCATTGTCTTGGTGGGAAAACATTCCTTGGCCCAGATTTTCTTAAAACAATTTTCTTAAAGCATCTTCTTTATAACTGACAATAATCATCCTGTGCCCTTCCAGAAAATGTCAAGACTGGTGTTGTTGTCGGTGCTATCAAGTCAGTTGCCACTCACAGAGACACTACATACAACAGAACCAAACATACCAGGTCCTTTGACACCCTCACAATCATTCCTGTATGGAGTCCACAATCCATTTTGTTGAAGGTTTTCTTTGTTCTTGACCCTCTCTACTTTATCAAGCATAATGAACTGCAGGGATTGCTTCTTCCTGGGAATGTGCACACTTACTGAGAAAGTCTCAGAATCCTCTCTTCTAAGAAACATTCTGCCTGTACTTTTTAAAAAACATTTATTCATTCTTCTGGCAGTCCACCATATGATCAATGTTCTTTGCCAATAGCACAATTCAAACTTATTAATTCTCCTTTGGCCTGCCTTATTCATTATCCAATGTTCTCATGCATAAGAGATGACTGAAAACACTATGGCTTTGCTCAGATACACCAGAGTCCTCACCATGTCATTCTTGCTTTTTATCATGTCAAAGAGATCCTTTGAAGCAGATCTGCCCAATGAAATACATCATTTGATTTTCCAGCTACTACTGCCAGAAAAAAATGCTGAATCACCAGCATTTCACAGGTTATTCATGAGTCTCCCCTCATTTCTTCCTGCGTTCTCCTTCACATAGTCCAGCTTCTCCGATTATTTCTCCAGCATACCAATTGAATAAGACTTTTGAACGTATACAACCCTGGTGCCACCTCTACTGATTTTATACCATGCAGTATCACCTAGCTCTGTTCAAATGACTGCCCTTGGTCTATGGCCAGGTTTCACAAGAGCACAATTAAGTGTTCCAGAGTTCTCAGACTTCTCAATGTAACCTATGAATTTTTATCTTCCACATAACCTTAGAGTACTCAGTAGCTGTACACATCTCTCTTAGGCTGGGTTCTCTAGAAAAGCAAAACCAGGATCAGACAATAACTCAGCCCAGTAGCTCAAGTTCAAAAACCAGAGGTCAAATGGTGAGCCAGATGCAGCATTCAGACACAGCAGGAAGGAAGGAAGCTTTGCCCCAGTGTCCAGCATATTGTAAGCAAGCTACACCCCTGAGGAAGCTTCCTTTTCATTGACTGGCTACACATAGCATATCTCATCTTGGAATTGATTCCATTCTATTAGAACTCATTATGTGAGATTACTGCTTCTTAGTTGCCAAACCGCTGAGAATTCTGTCCCAGACAAGTTGACACAAAACCTTAACTATCACAATCCACCCCTTGTCAAGTTGACCCGTGAGCCGTACATAACTTCTTGTTGTTGTTGTTGTCAGGTGCCATCGAGTCGGAAC
>NW_006408879.1:576140-584056 GCF_000296735.1 Chrysochloris asiatica
CATGTGCCTAACATGATACAACTAACACACATACAGTCCAAAGGGCACTACTGCCATTTACACCTTATATTTTATAAGTGAACAAAACAAAGACATCTGTTGCACACAAACAATGGAAAGCTATTTATAACAACTACAGTCCTCATTTTTTTAACTCGTTAAGTGTCCATATTGGGATTTAGAACTACCTTCCTCCACAGCACATTCCATAGTCCCTTTGCCCTCCACAAACACTTAAGTTGGTTGTGGCTCTTTTTCCTGGTGGGAGGATCAGGACCACTAGTAGTCACGGCAGAATTGGGTGGTTTTAGTCTATACCAGTCATTGGGCATGGGAGACCTGAGAGACGACCTATGGCATCACCAGGATGACACACATATTCTTCTTTGCCTCCATTATATAATGTTAACCCTGCATAGGGTTTCCAAGGAGCAGCTGGCGAGCTTGAACTGCCAACCTTGTGGTCCAAACTGACTTTGCAGCCCAGCACATTAACCCATAGCGTCACAACAAACATATTAGACCATACGATTGTCTGATTCAAAATTGCTACTACTAGTCCATTTCAATTCACTTGTGCCTAGTAATAAACCTGATGTGGCACTGTAGGATACCAACAAGGTCAGCAGTTCAAACCCACTGGATTCCTCAGAAACTCCATACAGATTAACTATGAGTTGGAATCATTTCGAAGGCAGTTAGCAACAACAGCCATGCCCAATACATCAATATTTGTGTTCCCTTTCATTTTTCTGACTTTGAATTTTCATAGATTCATACTTTGTTTGAGAAGATTTAAGGAGTCCATGGAAACATTTCATTAACTTTGAGCTCCATTTTTCCATTAATCTTTTGAAGCCCCATTGCACATTCCACATTCTGGTAACTAATGTGTACTTTAAGCTGTTTCTTTTCATTTTGAGTTGTGCTTCATCAGCAAAGGAAGGTCTTTGCTCCATGCACTCATTAAGGCGGCCTCTACTTGGAGGAGTTAGCTCTTATCCAGTTTCTTTTGAGTGTCATCCAACCTGAGGGCTCCATCTTCTGACACTAGATCACATGATGTTCCACTGCTATTTATAAGGTTTTTCAGGGGCTAAATGTTCAGAAGTAGACCTCCTCTTCTTTCTTCCTAGTATGTATGAGTCTGAAAACTCCACTGAAACGTGGCCCGCAGGGGTGACATGCTGGTATTTGAAATATTGGTGGCTTCAAGCATCACAGCAACACACAAACCACCACAGTGAACAAGCTAACAGATGGATGGTAACTACCAAGATCACCGCTTTGGCACCCCCAAACAGTCACCAAAACCTTTTGAGCTGATCTCGTTGCCTTGGAGTTAACTGGCCAACCAGATGCCCTTGTTGTTGTTGTTGTTGTTAGGTGCCATCTAGTCAGTACTGACTCAGCCACCTGATGCACAGCAGAATAAAACACTGCCCGATCCTGGGCCAACCTCACTACTGCTGCCACACTTGAGTCCATCGATGCTGCCACTTGGTCAATCCATCTCTTTGGGGGTCTCCCTCTTTTTCCCTGACCCTCCACCTTACCAAACATGACATCCTTCTCCAGCAACTGGTCCCTTCTGACAACATGTCCGAAGTAAGAGAGACGAAGTTTGGCCACCCTGGCCTCCATGGAGCACTCTGGTTGCACTTCTTCCAAACTGGATCCATTGGCTCTTTGGGCAGCCCATGGCACTTTCAATATTCTCCTCCAACACCATAACTCAAAAGCATCAATTCTTCTATGGTCTTCCTTATTCACTGTCCAGCTTTCGCATCCATATGAGGTTATTGAAAATACCATGGCTTGGGTCAGGCACAACTTAGTCCTCAAGCTGACATCCTTGCTCTTCAACACCTTGCTGTTGTCAGGTGCCATCGAGTAGGAACCAACTCATAGTGACCCCATGCACAGCA
This sequence comes from Chrysochloris asiatica, assembly GCF_000296735.1. Taxonomy (NCBI): domain Eukaryota; kingdom Metazoa; phylum Chordata; class Mammalia; order Afrosoricida; family Chrysochloridae; genus Chrysochloris; species Chrysochloris asiatica. The sequence goes on from NW_006408879.1 coordinate 578,069, forward strand.
GAACGAAGCAATGTCTGATCCTGGGCCAACCTCAATACTGCCGCCACACTTTACGCCATCAATGATGTCACCTGGCCGATCCATCTCGTTGGGGGTCTTCCTCTTTTTCTCTGACCCTCCATCTTACCCAGCATGACATCCTTCTCCAGAGACTGTTCCCTCCTGACAACATGTCCAAAGTATGAGAGATGAAGTTTAGCCATCTTGGCCTCCAAGGAGCACTCTGGCTGCACTTCTTCCAAAACAGGTCTATTCAACACCTTGGGAAGTCATTATTTTTAGTGGACTTTGCTCACTGGATCATACTGGAAAATCCAAAACTAGTCCCTCATCAGAATTTGTTCTGTGAAATTGTTTAATTTTTAGCTTCAACCTTTCTTTTTAAGACTGATAAAAAGACCTGCTCTTTAAGTCACATGATTTCCACACAATACATATGTCATCCATTAAGCTGAAAGCTTGCTGAGGTCAAAAGTTTTGTTGAAAATTCAAAATGTCAAATGGTGTGAGATTCCAACTTCAGGAGCTATAGCATCAATGTTAATCCTATGGTCTTCTTCCACTAGTTTCTAGATTTCAGCCATAGTTTCTTCGTTCATCAAAGCTGATGGTCTTCCCTCTCTTGGCTCATTTTTGAGGTCTTCTTTACCTTCCTTAAAATGTTTTGTTGTTGTTAAGTGCCGCTAAATCGGTTCTGACCCACAGTGACCCTGAATGGGGTTTCCAATAAGCAGTTCCAAACCGCCAACCTTGCAGATCAAACCAACTTTGAAGTCCAGCTCATTAACCCACAATGTCACACCAGGACTCCTTCAAAATGTTCAATCCATCTAAAATCTATTTTTTTGTGGGCTGCAAAGCTTGAGATGATTTGAAAAGTTGCCCACTTGAATTTTGTTAAGAATTTGATAGTAACCCTAACCTCAAAATTGTCTTGCGGTTTTTTCATTCCCATGGTACAGAAAGTATCCCTTTTTGTGTGTTATGCTGCAACATAATGTGCTGGACCACAAGGTCAGTTTGAGCCGCAAGATCAGTGGTTCAAACTCACTAGTTGCCCCTCAGAAACCTATACTGGGACACCAGGAGTCAGAACTGAGTCGATGACACTTAACAACAGCAATGAGATTGAGACAAGTGTGTTTTTGAAAAAACCTTGTCTGCAACCACGCATTAATCACAGATGGTGGTGGCTGTGTGCCTTTGAGTCAGTTCTGATTCTAAGTGGCCCTGTAAAGAATTTCTGAAGCTGTAAATCTTTATAAGAGCTGAACGCCTCATCTTTCTCCCATGCAGTGGCTGACAGATTTGAACTGCTGACCTTTCGGTTAGCAACCCAACTCATAACCCACTCCTAGGGATCCTTACTGATTGCAGAGACATATTAAAACAAGTTTATTTGAAATAAACCTATGCTCGGTTCTAGTGTGGAGCTGTAGGATAAGCATTGGACTGTTAACAGCAAGGTTGGCAGTTCAAACCCACCAGCTGTTCCTTGGGAACCCTTTACAGGACAGCTATAAATTGGAACAGATGGCATTTGACATGGATGAGCTAGAACCTTAGCAGCAATACTTTTTGAGTAGCCCTTGTTTGTCACCTTGTTTATTTTTCACATATTTAAAGATTATTGAATCCAATACTTTATGTAAGATGCAAACAAGACAACAGGCATAGAACAAGATTTCAATTAGCAGTTCATTGTAGCTCTTAATTATGTTATATTACATGTGGTGTAATTGTGGCCGAACATGTGATCTAATCTGAATGTAGCCCATTTTGATGATTAAATACAATACAATATTTTATGCAAAATGTAAACAAGACCACAGGCATACAACAAGTTTTCAATTAGTGGTTCTGCTATAATTCTTATGTTCAATTATGTTGCATCACATGTGGTATAATTGCGGTGGAGTAAGAGATTTAATGGGAATTTAATGGTTTCCAAACACACAGATCTGGGCCTCATAAATGAGGTGGGAATGGACCTGTACAAAGACCCTCTCTTCTCATGCACTAGGCCAGCAGGGTGCAGGTCCAGGAGAAAGCTTTCACTGTTAATGCTCATCAGACATCTTTCCAGAGGAGACAGCTCCACAACCAAGGGGGACAGGGAAGCATGCCAATAGGCAGAAAAGAGAATTGCTTTGTTTTCCTTAAAATAAGCCAGGCCCCTGCCACACTCCCTAATGTTGGGATTTAGCTGTGTTCACCGCAGATGTGTCTGGTCAGCTGATGAAAGACGTCAGGTTACAATTTTCTCATCAGAATAAGAGAAGTGCAGCGTGTGCACATGGGTCACTATGTTGTTTGGATCTTCTCTGCTTTCATCGCACAAAGAATGGCAGTGTCAGTAACACCCACACCGTGACTCATGGCAACCCCACCCAGTCAGCAGAGAGCACATGCAACGGCCTTTGCAAGCACGTGAACTGATCAGGACCAACTGAGCACTGGCAGGGGTAAGCTGTGTTTTTGTGTGCATTTTGTCCTTTTTCAAAAACATTTGATTGTTTCTTGAGGTATTGATTAGGGATTCAATGCATAAATCCTAAGTGTACGACTCAATGAGTTCTTAGCTAAGTACACATCAGGAGTCAGAACCATCTCCACAGCAGCAACCCACACCCATTGAATTGCTGCCCAGATCATGGTACAGAACATTCCCAAAAGTCCCAGCTTCCTGAAGCTCTCACATGACCTAGCTCTGAGAAATGGTCAGGCCCTACCTGCACTCACTCTCACTTGCAGGAACCATTGAGTCTACTGAGGAATGGCGACCTCATGTGTGTCACAGTAGAGCTGGGCTGAAGCATAACATCTTCAAAGGTTGATTTTTCTGAAGTAGATCATTAGGGCCTTTCTTTCCAGGCTCCTCTGAATAGACTCCGACCTCTGATCTTACAGTTGGCAGCTGAGTGCTTAACTATTGTGCCACCAGAGTGCCTTGTGTCAATAATAGTTAGTGATACAGATGGGAATATTTGTTAGAGTTCACACTAAATGTTGGTCTCGTGAGGAAAGACAAGGGGCAGAAACTTTGGGGATTATGTGAGAGGGAAGACAGCCAACACAGCTTCCAGAGTAGTGTGACCCAGAGAATCTAGCAATAGACAGGTGACAGAGAATCAAGGAACACTGAGTGTGACTAGAACCAAACCACACGCCAATTCCTCCTGTGGGAGGAGCTGTCTGAACCCAGAGAAGGGACAGGCTGACCCAGGAGTCACACACCCATAGCTGCCACTGGGTGGGGCCCCCATACTTTAAACAGCCACACTTTTTTTGTGTGACTGTCTTTTGTTTCTCGGACACTTTCATAATATTTATGTCATTTTCAACAACCTCATCTCATTTTCTCTTCTCTCCTCCTGCAGTGCACAGTAGGCATGATCCTCACCTGGTCCAGGGGACCGGGAGTTTGGGATATGACCTGTGTGATGCAGATGGGTGTGTCGTGAGTGCAGGCGTGTTAGGTGAAAGCTTCAGGGTCCAAAGAGAGAGCATGTGGCCACTCTCAACCAGGCGGCTCCGTTTCAGGGACAGTTACTCATCTGACACCAAAAGGGTTCCCAGTATCCCTCACTTGTCATTCTTCTGGTTCCGTGGCCCCTTCAGACTTCACACAGAAGAGAGACTCGCAGTGCAAGACCGTGAGGAAACTCTGTAAGCTCGGGAGAGTCCAGTTCAGAGGCAACTTGCTGATGAACGTCTACTGATGATAACATTTGAAATACATCTTTTCCTTCAAATTCTCACGTCTCGACATCCATGCCTCACTTAAGTAAGGCTAGCTCATTCATTCATTCATACAAACAGACACGTTAAGTATTTGCTGAAATCCCATGCTGAAAGCTCAGATTGCACAAGCCATTATTTTTCACGGTTAACTGAAAAATTATTATTTTGCAAACACAATCACCAAATCTTTTTCTGTTCCATATGAAAAAGAAAGCCTCAAACCATTGCCAAGCAATCAGACACATGTCTGAGTTTCAATTTACAGATTATTATGTGTTACTGTGAATCCAGTGTCCTGTGAAGTGAGGCGGAAATGCTGCAAGAGTGGGTTGGTGCCAGGAGCAGCCTTCACAAGTAGACGTTTCAGTAAGTTACATAGTGCTAAAGTATGCTAAAGTCATTTCTTGCTAGGGCCTGGGCCTTAGGATAAGCACTGAACTTCTTACTTCAAGGTCATCAATTCAAATCCATCAGTCACTCCGGAAACCCTATCCAGGGTCAGAACAAACTGGACTGCACTTAACAACAGGGGCAGGGGGACCTCAGGCCTCAAAGTGACATCTTTACTCTTGAACATTTTAAAGAGATCTTCTGCAACGGATTTGACTAATGCAATACATCCTTTGATTTTTTGAATACAGCTTCTATGCGTAATGGTTGTGGATCCTGTAAAAATTAATCTTTGACAGTTTCAATCTGTTGTACATTTATCATGATGTTATTTATTGACTCAGGGGTGAGAATGTTTGTTTTGTTTACATTGAAGTGCAATGCATCAAAGTCTGTGGTCTTTGATCTTCATCAGTAAGTATTTTAAATCCTCTTCAATTCCAGCAAGCGTATCAATGTCATCTTCATATCGCAGGTTGTTCACATGTCTTCCTCCAATTCTCTTGCCATATTCTTCTTCCTATAATACAGCTTCCAGGATGATTTTCTCAGCATGGAGATTGAGTAAGTATGGAGACAGCATGCAACCCTGCCACCTACCTTTCCTGATTTGAAACTGTTCAGTGTCCCCTTCTTCTGTTTGAAAAACAGCATCTTGGTCTATGTACAGGTTCCTCATGAGCATAATTAAGTGTTCTGGAAAACCCATTCTTCCCAATGCTGTTTATACATTGTTATGATCCACACAGTCAAATGACCTTGCATAGTCAATAAAGCCCAAGTAAACATCTTTCTTGTATTCTCTCCTTCCAGCCAAGATTCATCTGATGTCAGCAACATCTGTCCATGTCCCCTTTCCATATCCTCTTCTGAATCTGACATGAATTACTGTCAGCTCCCTGTTGATGGAACTACCTTCAGCAAAACTTTACTTGAATGTAATAATAATGCTATTGCTCCATGATTTCCACATTCCCATATGGGTCATGTCGCCTTGGAATGGGCAAATCTATAGATCTCATTCAACAGTCTGGTCAGGTTGTTGTTGTTGTTGTTGTTAGGTGCCCTTGAGTTGGTACCAACTCATAGCAACCCTGTGCACATCAGAACTAAACACTGCACAATCCTGGGCTAACCTCACAATTGTCACTACGCATGATCCCATTGATTCTGCCACTTTGCCAATCTATCTCGCTGGGTGTGGGGGGGAAGGGGTCTTTCTCTTTTTCTCTGATTCTCCACCTTACCAAACATGATATCCTTCTTCAGTAACTGGTCCCTCCTAACAATATGTCCAAAGTATGAGAGATGAAGCCTGGCCTATAAAGGGCACTCTGGCTGCACTTCTTCCAACACAGATCTGTTGGTTCTTTTGTCAGCCCCATAGTACTTTCAAGACTCTCCTCCAACACCATAACTCAAACGCATCAATTCTTCTACAGTCTTCCTTATTCACTGTCCAGCTTTTGCATGCATATGAGGTTATTGAAAATAACATGACTTGGGTCAGGCACACCGTAGTCCTCAAGCTGACATCTTTGCTCAACACTTTAAAAAGTTCTTGGGCAGCAGATTTGCCTAATGCAACAGGTCGTTTGATTTCTTGACTGCTGCTTCCATGAGTGTTGGTGGTTGATGCAAGAAAATTAAAGTCTTTGATAACTTCAATCTTTTCTCCATTGATAAGAATGTTGTTTAATGGCCCAGTGGTGAATATTTTTGTTTTCTTTACATTGATACGTAATCCATACTGAAGGCTGTGCTCTTTGATTTTCATCAGTAAATATTTTAAGTCCTCTTCACTTTCAGCAAGCAAGGTTGTATCATCTGCATATCGCAGGTTGTTAATGAGTC